>NW_026110356.1:0-130183 GCF_024679095.1 Eriocheir sinensis | reverse complement strand
CAAACACACACACATACATTTTTACATATATAAGCCTTTGACCTTGTTAAGGCAGATAGCCTGCGACGCCCACAATTTCTCCATATCTGAGAGAGAGAGAGTAAAACCTCCTATAGTGAAGTGCATTAACTCTGGTGTCTTCCTGGGCAGTGAGAGTAGAAACCCGAGCCAAGCCATAACTAACACTGTCACCAACTATTATATCAGTGCGGAAAACAGCAGCACTGAACTCATAAAAAAGAAAACTTACACTTGGCTTTTGTCTCACGGCGTCTAGAGAGAGGGACAGAAAAGAGAGAGGAGAGAGGTCCATATTATTTCTCCCTGTTCCTTCCTGTCATCCTATTGCTCATATTATTCCTTCCTTCCTCCTCCATTACGACCATTTCCCAAGGCCACAGGAAATGGAAGTTACCGGGTTTTCATGGTGATTTTTTCCCGTTCAGATGCAGAAGCCGAGTAAACTATCACCAGGATCACGAACAATAAATGAAAACCCCAGCAACGCTTCCACGAGCAGCTTTCAAACATCCCAAAACAGTCGCATAAAGAAAAGCCCAACAACTTCTACGAGAGGCTTTTCAACATCACAAAACAGTCCATGAAAAGCCCAGCAACTTCTACGAGAGGCTTTTCAAGCAGGTAGGCAAAGTGAGAGCGCCGAATACGTTTATGAATATTGGCTTTTGTCTCGTGGCATCTAGATAAAGAGAGGGAGAGAGAGGCGAGTGAAGAACCCTTGACACCGCATAGGCCCCTTTCACACGGTGGCTTCTCCCGCTGCGGCACGTGTCTCGGACAGTTTAGCTTTACGATGACGGCGCTCCTGTGAGTGCACGTTCACGAAGCCGGAGCCAGCGGGACTGCCATGCAACCGCACCCTGCCGGACGCCAGCAAGACCGCAGCGGCGAAATGCCACCGCACAGCAGTTTCGGTGGTCATGTGTTGCTACTGGGCGCGTTCACACATGCGGTGTTTATGGCGTGCGGCGAGGATAATGGTGTCTCCCAACAGCACTGGGAGAAGGCACGCGACCATAGCATCATTGGAAAAAGCTGGTATACTACTATTTACCATCTTATGAACTTTCAATTAATGTATATTGAAAATATAAGTGTCTTACATATTAATTCTGTAAACGTCTGTACAACAAACATCTGCATTTAAATTTCAGGGTTATGGCTAATTAAAAATTATCATGACACGGAGCTGCTGATCTTCGAGATTGAAAGACGGCCTTGTTTGCGGGATCCCTCAAGAGAAGATTAATTACACACACACACACACACACACACACACACACACACACACACACACACACACACACCTCGAGGGTGCCGATGGGTGAGCAAAAGCTTCACTGTTCCGTCTCTCAGGGCAAAAGTAACTAAACGTCTTTTGTGAGCTTAGCCTTAAGTGCTTCTTCAGACTGTCAACAGGTTATTAGCGGTAGAAGTAAAGAGATGATAGAGGTGGTGGTGGTGGTGGTAGTAGTAGTAGTAGTAGTAGTAGTAGTAGTAGTAGTAGTAGTAGTAGTAGTAGTAGTAGTACTCGTAGTAGTAGTAGTAGTATAAGAACAAGAATAAGAATAAGTAGGAGAATAGTAGCAATAGAAGTATTAGCAGTAGAAGTACGTATGATGCAACAGGAAGACAGAGCAGTTAGTGGTAGCGGCTGGCAGGATGTTGTAGCATATATAGAGATGCGTGGTATGGGAAGCAGCGGAGATAGTTTTGCAGGGTGACAGAGTGATAGAGACAACCCAATGATGCAGCGAGGGTAGGAGAGGGGGACGGAAGTGGCCCTCAGACTTAAGTGCAAGGAAGGAAGGAAGGAAGGAAGGAAAGAAAGCTACTGATACGTGACGCAAGGAAAGGAAAATGATAAATGGAGGAGAGGCGCTATTTATTAATTAAGAGGAAAGAGAGACAGGAAGGAGAGGTACTAATAATTAAAGAGAGGAAAATGAGATAATGGAGAAGGGATAGGAGGAGGAGGAGGAGAGTAGCTTAGAGAGAGAGAGAGGAAGGAAGAGCAAAGGCAAAGAGAGGGGAAGGAAAGAAGGAAAAGGAGATAATGGTATAGAGAAGAATAGGAGAAGGAGGAGGAGGAGGAGGAGGAGGAGGTTAAGAGTACAGTAGTGAGAGAGGAAAGAGATTACAGAAAGGAGAAAAACGAGGAAAACAAAAACGGGAGAAGATAACGATATAGCGAAGAGAAGGAGGAGGAGGAGGAGGAGAAAGAGAGTTTTGGAAGAGTGCTACTTAGAGAGAGGGAGGAAAGAGATAACGGGAAGTCGAGAGATTAAGGGAGGAATGAAGGAGGGGCACAAATATATACGAAAATAGGAGGGAGATGATGTTCAGATGAGGAAGAGGAGGAGGAGGAGGAAGAGATCACAGGAAGGGGAGAGGGAAGGTAAAAAGGAGGAGGAAAAGTAGTAGTAGTAGCTAATTAGTAGTAGTAGTAGTAGTAGTAGAAGTAGTAATGAAATGTAGTAGTAATAGTAATAGTAGTAGTAATAGTAGTAGTAGTAGTAGTAATAGTATTAGTAGTAGTAGTGATGAATTGGTGGTGATGGTGGTGGTGGTACTAATATAAACAGTAGTAGAGGTTGTGTAATAGCAGCTGTTTGTTAAAGTAGTAGTAGTAGTAGTAGTAGTAGTAGTAGGTCGTAATATTCATGGGAAAGTAAGAGCGTGCGGGAAATATCTTGTTCCTCTCTCTCTCTCTCTCTCTCTCTCTCTCTCTCTCTCTCTCTCTCTCTCTCTCTCTCTCTCTCTCGTACTGGTCAGGCCAGGATAAATGGCTTTCAATATTTACACAAACACAAGTAGATCAGCGGTAATCCATCGGCAAACGTTTATTATTACTCCCGGAAAATAATAACTCATTTTTGGCCACGTCCCAGGGGCTGGAATTTGTGTATTGGGGGAATGGAGGAGTAGGGGGTGTGTGTGTGTGTGTGTGTGTGGGTGGGGGGGAGGTGTGTGTGTGTGTGTGTGTGTGTGTGTGTGTGTGTGTGTGTGTGTGTGTGTGTGTGTGTGTGTGAGGGAAGAAAGAAGAAAGAAAGAAAGAAGGAAGGAAGGAAGGAAGGAAGGAAGAGAGAAGAAGAAGAAAGAAAGAAAAGAAAGAGGAGAAAGAGAGAAATTGATTAAAGTTTTATTCTACAAACAGTATCTGGGTGTGAATAAGACAAAAAAAAAGAAAAGAAAAGAAAGGAAGGAAAGAATTGAACACACACACACACACACACACACACACACATTTGCATCCCAAACATCACCCCACACCTTACTAGAGCTGGGTGATGAAACAGCTGTAAAAGTACTAAATTAACCCACCTGTGTAATAGTGTTAGTGAATGAAGACACCTGTAAGACAGTGATGGTGATAGGAGTGAATGAAGACGCCTGTAAGATAGTAACAGTAGATAGTAGTGAAGGAAGGCGCTGTAGTCTTCCATTTTAGCGAGGCACTTGAGGTGTGGCTGACTGTGTTGCTGCCTCCCGCTTGGTGTGTTGCCAATTCGACCCCCCCCCCCTCTCTCTCTCTCTCTCTCTCTCTCTCTCTCTCTCTCTCTCTCTCTCTCTCTCTCTCTCTCTCTCTCTCTCTCTCTCTCTCTTTTCTTCCCTTTCATTTCTTCTTATCCCGGACATCACATTTTCCTTGTCGCGTCCTCCGCCTTTCATTCCCCGGTCCCTCGCTGCTTCCTGCCTTCTCTGCTCTCCCTCTTCTCTTTTATTCCTCCAATCGCTCAGCATCCAATTTCCTCTCCCTCTCTCTCCTTCCTTCCATTTTCCTCTTTCTCTCTAACTTCTCGTGTTTTGACTTATCTTCCACACCAGCCATGAGGTGTTGAGAGTTGCCCGGCGCGATGTCCTTGTCATCGTTCTACTTGGCATGTCGCAGAGGCCACGCTGCCACAACGTAGGATGGGTAGACTCTGTTGTGTCCTCTGAAAACGAATCTTGGGTAGAGTTATGTGGTCTATCATTATGTTTAAATGTATACAGTGTTTGAGACTTATTTAGAAGTAGCTCATAGTTAACAATATGTGTAACGATGAGTGTGTGTGTGTGTGTGTGTGTGTGTGTGAGAGAGAGAGAGAGAGAGAGAGAGAGAGAGAGAGAGAGAGATGTCATGTCCATGATCCCTCAGCCACACCTAAAGTGACTTCATAAAATATAGTATTATAAATAGTATTAGAAATAGAAAATAGTATTAGAAAGACTAATGAAATAATAATAGTAGTGATGGTAGTTAATGACGACCCCAAAGTTAGTAGATATAGTAGTAGTAGTAGTAGTAGTGGTAGTAGTAGTAGTAGTAGTAACGTATAGGAAAACTGAATTGTGATAGTAGTAATAGTAGTGAGTGAATAGCTTGTGATAGTATTATAAGTGAATGAATAGTATATATGTGATATTAGAAATAGTAGTAATAGCAGTGACCCCCAGTGACAGTAGTGATAGTACTGAATCAAGGGAAGAGTGAGTTATTCAGCACCACAACACAACCACAACTCTCGCTCCCACGCCAGCAAATACCTTCCCCGGCGCATCACAAATGTAATCAAACCAAAGACTCAGCCGTGACATAAGCAGGAGAGTTACTGCGAGGGCGCCCGATCAGCTGCCTGGACCACACCACACACTCCCTTCTGACACGTGGCAATGGGTTTGTTTATTTATTTACAACAAGGAGACAATACAAGGAAAAAAAACATGAAGGCCGGCTAGACGCTGTTCCAACAAAAGAAAACAGAACGAGAGGCCAGAGGAGAGGTCAATTTCGGGTGGAGAGGTGTCTTGATACTCTCCTCTTAAATGAGTTCAAGTCGTAGGCAGGAGGAAATACAGCTGAAAAAAGGCTGTTCCAGAGTTTACCAGAGGAGAGGATGAAAGAATGAATATGCTGGTTAACTCTTCCAGAAGGGATGTGGATAGAATAGGGATGAACAAGAATGCAAAGTCGTGTGCAGAGGGATAAATTCAGCTTCAATAAAGACAGGCAAGAATTGGGTTATCAGTAGAGTGATGGAAGGGTGGAACAGGCTTGGCAGTCGTGTGGTGAGTGCTAATACGATGGAAGTACATTCAAGGTTAGATAAATTCGTGGATAGTGAGGTTAGGTTCACTGGAGCTCTCTTGTATAGACCTACCGACCTCTTGCAGACTCTTCAAACTATCACATCAACTATTTCCAAAGGCCAGAAAAGAGATCAATCGGGTTCTCATGAGCACTGTTCTTGGTTCACGGCAGAAGAACAGTCATACTACCACCAGGGTCATAAAACTACTGGAAATGCCCACAACTCCTGCGAAAGCCTTGTCAAGTGTGAGCTGGGGCGTCGAAATGTTTAAGAATATGACCCTAATGTTCTTATCTCGGCGTTTCAGGGATTACTTAAATGGCTGTTATATATTTATTCTTCATTTACTGTGCAGTATCATTGTATTTGCTATAATGATAAGGTTCAAAATAGTCCTTACAATCTCAACCCCGTGATAACAGCTTTGAAATATAATTGTGCTGTACTTTGAATCTGTTTTGATATGCGACCATTCCTATTTAGACTAATGGCGTACCGATCGATGGACTGATAACACATCGGGTACTTGGAGGGACAGACTGAGGACCCAGGACCAATGCTGCTCTCTCCCCCCCACCCCCAAATGTTAGGGAGCCACTAGTGCGAGTGTCGCGGCATATGTTGTGTTGAAGCGTTCCCTTCACAGCGTTACCGAAGTGATGGAGCGACGATAACTAGCCACGGAAAGGAAGGGTCAGTGATTCTCAGACGCTTCTGCCTCTCTCAAATCATCTATTTCCAAAAGGCCGAAAAGGTGATCAATGGGGTACTATGAGTGTTATATTTTAGGTTCATAGTATAGAAACCTCATCAAACTACCACTAGTCATAAACTATCCATGGAAAAGCCCACAACTCCTACGAAAGACTTGTCAATATGTATTACTTGGGCTTGACCCTTAGCCACTGTCACTCGCCTTCTTTTGTGTGTATTTCCTTCTGCCTACGACTTCACGCATACAAACAGGAAGTATCAAGAAGCCTATCCATCTGATTCTGACCTCTTTCTCTTATATGCAGGAGCAACGCCAAGTTCTTTTCTTTAAACTTTACTTTGCCCTTGCCAGGCTGCTTCCTTGACTATGAGAAATGTTATTATAGGCAGGTCTTCTTTCCCTCACGTTACGTAATGGACTCATGACTCGTATACGAGCTACACTTACGGCCTCCTCCTCCTTCGTCCTTGTCCGGCAAGCAATCGGCACAGCGCCCGCCCATGAGCTGTTCGTCCGGTCTTATGGTTCTGTCTTCGATAAATGGACGCAGGCAACCGGCGAAGGTAAATTGGCAGTAACCCGAATGTCACTGGCGGCCCGACGCCCCGAGGGTTATGACATGTCGAACAGGACCCCAAAGGACGCGAGCACACAGGCGACGAGGGTCCTTGGCGTGGATCAACCGCTCGGCAAACACGACGGCCTGTGCCTCAGGCCTTTGATCCGGGTCTGTTTGGGTCTGTCATACCACACAGGCCTTTACCTTCTCTCTCTGGTCCTCTGAGTGGTACTGACAGCCGTAACAAACCTCCTGTGAAACGCTCAGTGGTGAACAATAACATGGGCGGTACTACTAATTTTGCAACACTCGATCACTGTTCTATTGCTGAAACACGACTATAATGATTGGTTGCTGAAATACACGATTAATCTTACAACATTCGACCACTGTTCTATTGCTGAAACACGACTATTATGATTGGTTGCTGAAATACACGATTAATCTTGTAACATTCGACCACTGTTCTATTGCTGAAACACGACTATTATGATTGGTTGCTTAAATACACGATTAATCTTGCAACATTCGACCACTGTTCTATTGCTGAAACACGACTATTATGATTGGTTGCTGAAATACACGATTAATCTTGCAACATTCGACCACTGTTCTATTGCTGAAACAACTATTATGATTGGTTGCTGAAATATATACACGATTAATCTTGTAACATTCGACCACTGTTCTATTGCTGAAACACGACTATTATGATTGGTTGCTGAAATATACACGATTAATCTTGTAACATTCGATCACTGTTCTATTGCTGGCGACACGACTATTATGATTGGTTGCTGAAATACGATTAATCTTGTAACATTCGACCACTGTTCTATTGCTGAAACACGACTATTATGATTGGTTGCTGAAATACACGATTAATCTTGTAACATTCGACCACCCTGTTGATAAAACACACGACGGACTGTGCCTCAGGAACCTTTAATCTCGGTCTGCCATCCCAGCCAGGCCTCTTATCTGATCTCTCTTGATCCTGTGAGTGGTGAAGACACAAAACAACCCAGTAACTAACCTCCCTGTCTCATTCTCATTGCTACTACTAACACTGACACGCCCTCCCTGTGATCCTCTCCTTGGTACTGACACCGACACGTCCGTATTTAACGTTCCTTCGGTCCTCTGAGTGGTACTGGCACGAAGATAGATAGACAGATAGATATGCCCGCAGAACACTCCCGTATCTAGCCTCCCTGTGAAGCACTCGCTGGTAGAGGTAGACACTAACATATGCAGAACTATTAAGTTTGCAGCACTTAATGAAACAATGCCTGAATATTTTTTTTTAATTCTAAAGCTGAAATTATCTAACTGTTCTGTGCTCGGTCGCTCTTCAAGAAACTGCCTGTATCTCCATTTTTTTCTGGACCTGAAATTATCGATCTATACTCACTCCTACGCGTCAAACCTGTATACTTTTTTTTCTTAAACATAGACAAGTCATACATATCGAGAAGGAACTAACAACATGATGCATTCGTGAGCATTCAACGTTCCTATTTATAGATAATTTACGAGGCTCTTCACCATCAAAGGTCATGGGGAAAATGTAGCTATCTGTGGGCCATGAGTGTCCTAATCGAATCTCCACGGGATGTGTTGGCGTGGGACAGCAAGGCAATGGAGACCGTGGCCAGCGGGGAAACACTCGCAGCTTCGAGAGTAGCGGACCGTCAGTGAGTGCCATGACATCACATCCGCCAACACCTGAGAGAAAATGTCCGCGAGGCGCCAACTCAAGGATGTGTTACGTCATTAAGAACTACAAACATCATTTCCCACTTTATATATTTTCTTCTTTCTTTCCTTCATCTCTTTCCTTCCTTCATCATTCCTCCTGTTCCTTCATATCTCCCTCCTCTTCCTTGTCCTTCCTCCTCTTTCCTTCAATCCCTCCCTCCTCTTCCCTTCATCCCTCCCTCCGCCTAATTAGGACCAAGAGGCAGTTGCTGTTTGCTTTTCCTCTGTGCTCCTCTCCCTTCATCACTCCCTCCTCTTCCCTTGAGCCCTCCTCCTCTTCCCTTCATCACTCCCTCCTCTTCCTTGAACCCTCCCTCATCTTCCTTCATCCTCCCTCCTCTTCCATTGAACCCTCCTCATCTTCCCTTCATCCTCCTCCTCTTCCTTGAACCTCCTCCTCATCTTCCTTCATCCTCCCTCCTCTTCCCTTGAACCCTCCTCATCTTCCTTCATCACTCCCTCCTCTTCCTTGAGCCCTCCCTCCTCTTCCTTTCATCCCTTCCTCCTCTTCCCTTAATGCCTCCTTCCTCTTCCCTTCATCCTCCTCCTCTTCCTTGACCTCCCTCATCTTCCCTTCATCCTCCCTCCTCTTCAGTTAGACCCTCCCTCATCTTCCCTTCATCACTCCCTCCTCTTCCCTTGAGCCCTCCCTCCTCTTCCCTTCATCCTCCCTCCTCTTCCTTGAACCCTCCCTCATCTTCCTTCATCCTCCCTCCTCTTCCCTTGAACCCTCCCTCATCTTCCTTCATCACTCCTCCTCTTCCTTGAACCCTCCCTCATCTTCCTTCATCCTCCTCCTCTTCCCTTGAACCCTCCCTCATCTTCCTTCATCCTCCCTCCTCTTCCTTGAACCTCCTGGCCTCCTCAAAGGGACGGACGTTGACCTCGCTGCCCTGGCATCAAACCTTAACCTTGCTTTTCGCCTCGTCTGGTGAAACGACACTTGTTATTTGTGTGTAAATCGACTCCGTGTGTTACATTTAACGTCACAACTTTTGAAATCCGTTCATCCACGTTTTTAATTAACCGTTACTTAAATAGGCCCGTACGCCTTCTCAGAAATCGAACGACTAACTTTGCATTTTACTTGTCTTATGCACCCTCAACCTAATTAATTAACGTCTAACTCAGTGCTGTGACGCGTCTAACTTCAGTGTTTGAAGTGTTGCGAGGATTACCTTACAGTGAGAGGACTTCCTGCTGAGCTGAGCGGTTAAGTTATATATCGACTTTTTGTGTTTCCTGTCTTTCCTCAGTAGGATTACAACTTCTGACCTAACACAGCACCAGTGAAAGACAGTGAGCTTCTTGTGTCTAACTAACGTAGAAAATCTGTCACTAACGTAGAAGTACAAAGCTTGACCCGTATACCAGCACACCTGTTTTGAACAGGAGGAAAATTTTAATCCCCAGAGAATTTAAATCCCAGAGGGAAAACACGTGTAGGCCCTCATAGACGCCACACCTCAAACTCTCCGCGTGACTCGACCGATTTAAGCCGCCTCCCTCCAGGTGTTGGATACAAATTCATCTTAACTGTAAAGCTCACCGATATATCGTCTTGCAACAGTAAATAAAAAAAAAAAAAAAAAAAAAAAATAATCATGCCGTCCAACTATTTCCAATTGCTGTAATTGTTCAAAAGAAATATGCTGCGATTCACTACCAAACCAGCGACGCGATGTGTGGGTACTGTGTCTTAGACTTACGTATTCAGGCACTACGAACAACCAACGAGGATCTACAACGCTCCAATTCTTTACTTTGGGACATCGTGACGTCACACCCTCAACTCCTTCTTCTTCTTCTTCTTCTTCTTCTTCTTCTTCTTCTTCTCCCTCTTCACCTCCACCACCAACACCGCCATCACCCCACCCTCCCCACCCATCCCACCATCACCACCACCTACTCTTCCTCCTCCTTCCTCTTCCTCACTCTTCTCTTCGCCCTTCCTCCTCCTCAACTCTTCCCCTCCTCCACATCATCAACATCCTCCTCCTCTACTCCCCCCAGCCAACCCCTTATTCCTCTTCCTCCTCCTCCGCCTCTGCCGCCTCCTCATACATTTCTTCTCCCCCTCCTCCTCATCCTCCTCCTCTACTCCTCCCCAGTCAACCCCTTCTGCCCCTTCCTCCTCCGCCTCTGCCCCCTCCTCCACAGCCGCAACATCCTCCTCCTCTCCTCCTCCCCAGTCCTTCCCTTCCCCTTCCTCCTCCTCCGCCTCTGCCCCTCCTCCACATCCTCAACATCCTCCTCCTCTGCTCCCCTGCAGTCAACCCCTTCCGCCTCTTCCTCATCTTCCCTTAGCTCCCCTTGTCCCTCTCCTCTACCAGCCCTCCTAACGCCTCCACGTCCAGTCGCCACCACTCCCTCCTCACTACTCATCCATTAGACGCCACAAGACCATTCTTCCTGCTGTGGTCTGCGTAGATCGAACACAGTTTCAGGGCACAGACAAGCTGAAACATCTGTTAGACTTGTAGGGGACTCGCTGGTTGAAAGTCAGTTAACGGAATTCTGCGGCAGGAATACAGAGACGCGGAGGCGTTATTGTATTCCGGGAGCCAAACTGGACGACATTACTTCAGCTGTCGATGCTGTCACGGAACTCGCGAAGGAAGACACAGTTTATTTGATTCACGCGGGGACAAATGACGTTCAGTCTACTCAAACTCAGGCCCTACTATCAAAATACCGTCAGGTCATTCGGCGTTACAAGACCAAGTCCCCTCACGTCATTGTCTCTGGAATTCTACCCAGAATCAGCGCTTACGCCGGCTTCAACAGCAAAGCGAGCAACATCAATACTAGTCTGAAGGAAATTTGTGACGACGAAGGCGCCCAGACTTGTTTTGGAACGATGGACTACATCTGAATGAGGTTGGATCGGCGCGTTTCGGGAGGCTTCTGGACGAGGCAGTGAAAAGCTTTTGGCCTTTCAAAAACGGCGGGCGAGGACGGGGCAAAGGCAGCCCTTGATCAACCAACCCGTAGCGTCAGTGCGACTCACAGAAACTGTGTAACTAACCACGCCTCCGACAAGCGAACTGGTACAACTCGTCACATACATTTCTATCATGTACACAAATGCGTAGTTTAATACCCAAAAAGGACGAAGTTAGGGCGTATGTTGCAACAGAGAAACCAGATGTGGTAGCCATCACAGAGACTTGGGCCAACTCTACCCATCTAGAATCCGAAATGTCATTCCTGGGTTTGAAGCTTCCACAAAAGTCGAAAGCACAAGAAAGGAGGGTAGTAGTTTGCTACGTAAAAGTACACTCCCTGCCATAAAATAGACAAACAGGACGCAGAGAAATACGATTCTGTCTATGTGGAAATAACCGCAAATAACAAGAAACTAACACTTGCAACCGTATACAGGCCTCCGAAACAACAGGCAGCCGATGACACTGCCCTCTACGAAGAGATTCACTCTCTAACACAAAGCAAGGAAGCAATTATAATTGGGGACTTTAATTGCCCTAACATTGACTGGGGACTGATGACTGGAGATCAAGAGGGTAACAGGCTTTTAGAAATGGTGGAGGATTCGTTCCTCACTCAAGTTGTAACTCAACCAACAAGAAAACAATCTGCTGGATCTGGTATTAGTAAGCGACCCGACCTCATTCGCGACTGTACAGTTGGTGAGAAACTTAATGGGTGCGATCACCACTTAATCCGTTTTAATATCAACATATGTCACAAACTCGTAGATAATCCATCAGTGATACCAGATTACAAAAAAATTTCAACAGCCCGTGCACTGCTTCCCCTACGACCTGGGACCAACTTGGCATCACCGACAATACAATCGACAACGCGTGGAACGTCTTCAAAGATAAGCTGTTGCAAGTAGAGAAGGCTACAGTGCCTACGAAATCAGGCAGTAAATGGGACCGTAGATCCACCGTGGATGACCAGAGAAATAAAAGGGCAGTAAACCTAAAAAAGGAATTATAATTTGATGAAAGAGAATGCTACGACCGAAGCCAGCACACAGTACCACAACAGCCTCAGAGCTTGTCGCAGCCTTATTCAGAGTAGCAAACGCAACTATGAAAAGCAAATAGCGCGAAATCAAAACTAACTCCAAGAAATTCTTCACGTACATAAGATCGAAAAAGAAAGTAAAAATCAATATTGGTCCCTGACAGACGAGACTGGATCTGTAACTCAGGACAGTAAACAGATGGCCAGAATCCTCAACAGTAACTTCGCATCCGTATTCACAGTCGAGGACATCGAAACCATTCCCAGAAGCCCTGCCCCGCCGAGTGAGATCACGCCGCTGGAAATTGACTCAATATGCGACCAAGAAGTAAAAAGTACTTGGACAAACTCGACACGAACAAGTCAACAGGACCCGACAGTTTGTCCCGCGGTTATTAAAAGAGCTTAAACAACAAATACTTCAACCACTCACTACCATATTCAACCGGTCAGTTCAACTAAACAAGGTCCCGGAAGACTGGAAGATGGCGAACGTAACACCGATTTTCAAAAAGGAGACAAAAGCGTTGCATTAAACTACAGGCCCATAAGTTTTGACATCAGTGGCAGGAAAATACTCGAAAGATTATTAGAGATAAACTTGTTAAGTTTCTGAAAACAATAATGTAATCTCCGACACAGCATGGCTTCGAAACAAGCGCTCCTGCTAACGAATTTATTAGACTTCTTCCAAGGTATATATAAGAACTGGGATGCCCACATCCCCAGTGATGTTATATACCTGGACTTTCAAAAAGCCTTCGACAAGGTACCGCACGAGCGACTCCTTAGAAACTGCACTCGGCGGGCATCGACCAATCTGATCGCGTGGATAAGAGATTGGCTCACCGACGAAAAACAACGAGTACTACTCAACGGACAGCCTTCCGATTGGCTACCAGTCACTAGTGGAGTGCCTCAGGGTCAGTGCTGGGACCCATCCTCTTTATCATATATATCAATGACCTAGAATCAGGACTGAAATCCACAATATCGAAATTTGCAGATGACACCAAGGTGGGTGGAGATGCCCTTACAAAGACCGACTGCGAAATCATTCAGAAAGACCTCAATCACATTATCGAATGGTCGGAAAAATGGCAAATGTCTTTTAATGTTGACAAATGCAAAGTCATGCACATTGGGTCCCAAAATAGTAACCACATACATCATGAATGGGAGACCTCTACAAGCCATGCAGGAGGAAAATGATCTTGGAGTCACAAACAGCAGTGACCTGAAACAAGCTAATAACTGTCAAAAAGCATACAACAAGGCCAACATTATGCTCAGGTTCATAGCGAGGAACTTCGAGTGTAAAACACCAGACATGATGCTATCCTTGTATAATTCCATGGTAAGACCCCACCTCAGTATGCAGTGCAGTTCTGGTCTCCCAATTACAGAAAGGACATTGCTTTACTGGAAAGGATTCAACGACGCGCCACAAAGATGATTCCAACCTTCAGGGCTCAACCGTACGAGGAACGACTCAAGCGACTCAATCTCTTTACATTGGAGAAAAGACACCTATACACTACTACGAGGGGATATGATTCAAGTCTTCAAGTATCTAAAAAAGTTCAATAACGTCGATTACTCCAAATTCTTTGAACTGCAAACCAACTCAAGAACTGAAATAACGGTTTTACCCATTCAGTCGAGTCGATGTAACACAGACATTGGAAGAGTTTCTTTTCAAACCGAGTCATCCGCCACTGGAACAATCTTCCCTCAAGTAGTAAATGCGACTACCATCAACTCCTTCAAATATAGAATCGACCGTCATTTCGCTGCGTCAGGAGTAAACTGAATAACGAGGGGCTTCCATCTGCTCCTCAATATCGAGGTGCTTTCATCTGCTCACCAAGCCCCAAGTGGCGGTCGAGCAGATTAAATCACCCAAGCGGGCGACCTCGTAATGAGCCAATAGGCTTTCTGTTGCCTGCATTTCCATGTTTCCATGTTTCCTCTTCCCTTCATCACTCCCTCCGCTTCCCTTGAACCCTCCCTCTTCGTCCCTTCCTCATTCATGTTGTTGGCACTGTTCGCGTGACCTTCGCCTGCCACTCTCTTAGCACGTGCGTTTGTTTACAGTTCAGCAATTGTCTGAAACTCATTGAAAGACTCACATCAGACTACGTTCATAAGATGTGTTTAGAACCACGACGAAAATGTCTGATATCAGTAAGCCTACACTTTACGTCCATTATACAATTTAAGTCTTTTACATCTATTTACGACTTTTACGTCAATGTTTTGTTGTCACACACACACACACACACACACACACACACATGCACGTGATCCCCACCCTGCCATTGGTCGCGTCACCCAGTCAAGTTTTAACAGGTACAGCATCTCTGGCTTGCCACCACAAGAGAGAGATGCAGATGATACCAAGATCGGTAGAGTAATTGAGGGTTCCATCAACTGAACCAGTGCCACTTGTACCACATGCACCAGTACCAGCTGAACCAGTGAACAACTGAACCAGTGAACAACTGAACCAGTGGTCTACTGAACCAGTGATCAACTGAGCCAGTAACCATTTGAACCAGCGACCATCCGAACCAGTGCAACTTGAACCAGTGCAAACTGAACCAGTACTATTTCAACCAGTGACCATCTGAACCAGTGGTCATCTGAACCAGTGGTCAACTGAACCAGTGGTCAACTGAACCAGTAGTCAAGTGAACCAGTGGTCATTTGAACCAGTGGTCATTTGAACCAGTAACCATCTGAACCAGTGTAAACTGAACCAGTACTACTTGAACCAGTACTATTTCAACCAGTGACCATCTGAACCAGTGGTCATCTGAACCAGTGCTACTTGAACCAGTGCAAACTGAACCAGTAGTACTTGAACCAGTACTAATTCAACCAGTGACCATCTGAACCAGTGGTCATCTGAACCAGTGCAACGAACCAGTGCAAACTGAACCAGTAGTACTTGAACCAGTACTATTTCAGCCAGTGACCGTGTAATACAATTTAACCCTTTTTCGAAGGCCGATGGTACTGTACTCCGTTGTGTAACCCTTTCATTACAGGTGTAACTCGTTTATGTTAGCATCCTCCCTGCACCAGCTTAAACCACGCATACTGAATTAAAACAACAAATTATCCTAGGCTTTGCATTGAATTAAAACAAGAAATAACCCTAGGCTTTGTACTGAATTAAAGCAAAAATAACCCTAGGCTTTGTACTGAATTAAAGCAAAAATAATCTAGGCTTTGTATTGAATTAAAACAAGAAATAATCCTAGGCTTTGTACTGAATTAAAACAAGAAATAACCCTAGGTTTGTACTTAATTAAAGCAGGAAATAATCCTAGGATTTGTACTGAATTTGTACTATTTCAGCCAGTGACCGTGTAATACAATTTAACCCTTTCGAAGGCCGATGGTACTGTGCTCCGTTGTGTAACCCTTTCATTACAGGTGTAACTCGTTTATGTTAGCATCCTCCCTGCACCAGCTTAAACCACGCGCTTATGCAAAGCCATTTTTATTTTGAGCTGGTCCCAGTCCTGCGACACGTGGAGTCGGGATGCTGTCGCGGACCTTTTTTTTTTTTAGTTTTATATTATATTTTTATTTATTTATTTTTTTTTTTACTTTTTTTTTTCTTTTCCTAGCTTATAACAGTTTTTATATTTCCTTTTCTTGTTTTATTTATTTTTATTTATTACTTTTTGTGAAATATTTTTCACTTTGTGTTTGTAAATGAAGTGTGACCATTTTAATGTAGGTTTCCGAAGGAAATAAAAATACAGTTGAGTCACAACAAATTCTGCTGAACTCGCACATATTTTATGGAATAAAAAATACTCTGAATTGTAAGTAAACTAATTATATTCAGATCTTGAAGAAAAATAAAGTTGAAGAAATATAAATAAAATGCAGTACCAGCTTAAACCACGCATACTGAATTAAAACAACAAATTATCCTAGGCTTTGCATTGAATTAAAACAAGAAATAACCCTAGGCTTTGTACTGAATTAAAGCAAAAAATAACCCTAGGCTTTGTACTGAATTAAAGCAAAAAATAATCCTAGGCTTTGTATTGAATTAAAACAAGAAATAAGCCTAGGCTTTGTACTGAATTAAAACAAGAAATAACCCTAGGTTAGTACTTATTTAAAGTAACTTGTCGGCTTCTTCACCATAAGATCTAACTTTAACTGCTAGTCTGTTTGCTAAAAGTACATATGTATTTCTTGGCCTCTCAAGATTGACAGCTTGGGCATTTTGCATTGTTAGCCTATGAACTGCAATGTCTTTTCTGATACCATTCATGAAAGACCACATTGTTGGATGAGAGCACATAAAAAGTGACTTGAGCGAATTATGAAACCCTTCCGTGCAATCATACATTATATTTTTATTTATTTATTTATTTTTTTTTACTTTTTTATTTTAGTTTTTTTTTTCTTTTTCTAGCTTATAACAGTTTTTATATTTCCTTTTCTTGTTTTATTTATTTTTATTTATTACTTTTTGTGAAATATTTTTCACTTTGTGTTTGTAAATGAAGTGTGACCATTTTAATGTAGGTTTCCGAAGGAAATAAAAATACAGTTGAGTCACAACAAATTCTGCTGAGCTCGCACATATTTTATGGAATAAAAAATACTCTGAATTGTGAGTAAACTAATTATATTCAGATCTTGAAGAAAAATAAAGTTGAAGAAATATAAATAAAATGCAGTATAACGTTTGGTTACTCTATGGTAACAAGGTAAGTACTGTATATAGTTGCACAGCACTAAATCTTATTTTCTACCCAACAACTTGCATGTGGGCAATTGCTCTCAAATATCGTAACTTGTCGGCTTCTTCACCATAAGATCTAACTTTAACTGCTAGTCTGTTTGCTAAAAGTACATATCTATTTCTTGGCCTCTCAAGATTGACAGCTTGGGCATTTTGCATTGTTAGCCTATGAACTGCAATGTCTTTTCTGATACCATTCATGAAAGACCACATTGTTGGATGAGAGCACATAAAAAGTGACTTGAGCGAATTATGAAACCCTTCCGTGCAATTAGTGGTTTTTGGTGCACATATTTGGGCATCCTCGTAATGATTCCATAGCTGTGGTTCAAATCTTGGGTTTCTTGCCCTTCCTCCTACTCGAGGTCCACGTACGTATGTAGATTCAAAATATGCAATTAGGTCATTGCATTCAGCCTCATCTGGAAAAGCAGCTCCCAACTCTTCAAAGACCTCAGGTACTTCATCAATTGGTACAAAAGCAAGTGCTGGAAGGACTTGACAGTCATTGCAAAATCACGGTCTGTTTCATACCTGACCTTCAATCCCAATTCATTTACCTTTCTTATCACAGACTGATTTAAATGAAAGAAACATCCAGATACTCTTGCTAGAGGAAACTCATTTTTGAAAGCATTTATTGCCGCCAACTCAAAATCAAGTAAGATAGTAGAAGGGTTGAGACCTGGATGCAACATTTTTAAAATTTCAATCATACGTGTGTATGTTTCAGCTGTTTTGTTTGGCAAGAGAAAATATATACAAGGGGGATAGGAGTTTCCTATCTTGGCGTGAATAGTATACAACTGAAAGAAAATCAATGGGGTAGTCTCAAATGTTCCATCCCCAATCCATAACTCACTCTGAAGGCAATTTACCAAATCATGTCTCCCAAAGGCTAACATTCTTTGAGGATCATCGACTCCAGAATCATACATGACAATGTCTGCATAATCATTAGGTATCTCAAAGTTTCGAGACTGAGGAGGTGGTTGGATGTTCTCCTCTTTTTGGCGTGTTCGTCTAATACGTCGTTCAATGGCAGATTTAACTGGCATTCTTGCCAAGACATCATCGTTTAAGGGAACGAGATGGTCGGCGAGAATTGTCCTTGTGGTGGCACAACATGTGGGGCAACATGAACGTCAGTTTGAATAGAGTCTCCAGAATGGGTGTGGTCAGAGGGTTCTTTTATAATATTTGAGCCCTTCGTTATTATTGATGATTTACATTTGAAAGTCTTATATTTCCTGCACCTCCAATACTTTTTTTCAGCATCCATCCAAGGCTCTTTTGTCCGAAGAATATACTCAAAACCATGATGCACTAGCAATTCTCCACCTCTCAAGGACTGTGAAATATCTAGAGCCATTTCACATAAAATTATTTGAAGATATACAGTATTATAACTACAAAAAAAGTACGGTTAACTGAGTAGGTGCAACGTGAGAAAGCACCCACTCTCAGTGAAGTCTAACCCCTACTGGGCCTGGTGGGCGGCGCCGCGGCGGGCGACTGGCGGCGCCGTGGGGCTGCAGGCAGGATTGCCAGACGCGTGTGTTAAAAAATTGGCACACTCTTCCCGAAAAAAGGTTCAGATGGTCCCTTAAACGATGATGTCTTGGCAAGAATGCCAGTTAAATCTGCCATTGAACGACGTATTAGACGAACACGCCAAAAAGAGGAGAACATCCAACCACCTCCTCAGTCTCGAAACTTTGAGATACCTAATGATTATGCAGACATTGTCATGTATGATTGCACGGAAGGGTTTCATAATTCGCTCAAGTCACTGTTATGTGCTCTCATCCAACAATGTGGTCTTTCATGAATGGTATCAGAAAGACATTGCAGTTCATAGGCTAACAATGCAAAATGCCCAAGCTGTCAATCTTGAGAGGCCAAGAAATACATATGTACTTTTAGCAAACAGACTAGCAGTTAAAGTTAGATCTTATGGTGAAGAAGCCGACAAGTTACTTTAAATAAGTACTAACCTAGGGTTATTTCTTGTTTTAATTCAGTACAAAGCCTAGGCTTATTTCTTGTTTTAATTCAATACAAAGCCTAGGATTATTTTTTGCTTTAATTCAGTACAAAGCCTAGGGTTATTTTTTGCTTTAATTCAGTACAAAGCCTAGGGTTATTTCTTGTTTTAATTCAATGCAAAGCCTAGGATAATTTGTTGTTTTAATTCAGTATGCGTGGTTTAAGCTGGTACTGCATTTTATTTATATTTCTTCAACTTTATTTTTCTTCAAGATCTGAATATAATTAGTTTACTTACAATTCAGAGTATTTTTTATTCCATAAAATATGTGCGAGTTCAGCAGAATTTGTTGTGACTCAACTGTATTTTTATTTCCTTCGGAAACCTACATTAAAATGGTCACACTTCATTTACAAACACAAAGTGAAAAATATTTCACAAAAAGTAATAAATAAAAATAAATAAAACAAGAAAAGGAAATATAAAAACTGTTATAAGCTAGGAAAAAAAAAAACTAAAAGAAAAAAGTAAAAAAAAAAAAATAAATAAATAAAAATATAATATAAAACTAAAAAAAAAACATATGGTCCGCGACAGCATCCCGACTCCACGTGTCGCAGGACTGGGACCAGCTCAAAATAAAAATGGCTTTGCATAAGCGCGTGGTTTAAGCTGGTGCAGGGAGGATGCTAACATAAACGAGTTACACCTGTAATGAAAGGGTTACACAACGGAGCACAGTACCATCGGCCTTCGAAAAAGGGTTAAATTGTATTACACGGTCACTGGCTGAAATAGTACAAATTCAGTACAAATCCTAGGATTATTTCCTGCTTTAATTAAGTACAAACCTAGGGTTATTTCTTGTTTTAATTCAGTACAAAGCCTAGGATTATTTCTTGTTTTAATTCAATACAAAGCCTAGGATTATTTTTTGCTTTAATTCAGTACAAAGCCTAGGGTTATTTTTTGCTTTAATTCAGTACAAAGCCTAGGATTATTTCTTGTTTTAATTCAATGCAAAGCCTAGGATAATTTGTTGTTTTAATTCAGTATGCGTGGTTTAAGCTGGTGCAGGGAGGATGCTAACATAAACGAGTTACACCTGTAATGAAAGGGTTACACAACGGAGTACAGTACCATCGGCCTTCGAAAAAGGGTTAAATTGTATTACACGGTCACTGGCTGAAATAGTACTGGTTCAAGTACTACTGGTTCAGTTTGCACTGGTTCAAGTTGCACTGGTTCAGATGACCACTGGTTCAGATGGTCACTGGTTGAATTAGTACTGGTTCAAGTACTACTGGTTCAGTTTGCTCTGGATCGTTGCACTGGTTCAGATGACCACTGGTTCAGATGGTCACTGGTTGAATTAGTACTGGTTCAAGTAGTAGTACTGGTTCAGTTTGCACTGGTTCAAGTAGCACTGGTTCAGATGACCACTGGTTCAGATGGTCACTGGTTGAAATAGTACTGGTTCAAGTAGTACTGGTTCAGTTTACACTGGTTCAGATGGTTACTGGTTCAAATGACCACTGGTTCAAATGACCACTGGTTCACTTGACAACTGGTTCAGTTGACCACTGGTTCAGTTGACCACTGGTTCAGTTGACCACTGGTTCAGGTGGCACTGGTGCATGTGGTCCTGGTGCAAGTGGCACTGGTTCAGTTGACCGGCAACCTAATTGAGTCGGATCAGGACGCTAGTATTCTCCAAGGTGAACTCAACAGATTATATGACTGGGCGGATAAATGGCAGATGGAGTTCAATGTAGGGAAGTGCAGTATTCTGAGTGTAGGTAGGAACAACCCCTCACATAACTATTGCTTAAATGACACTCTCAGAAGTAGGTCTAAGTGTGAGAGGATTTAGGGTCTTAGTGAGCTCTGATCTCCGTCCAAGGGCACAATGCATTCAAGCTAGAAATCGAGCTAATAGGGTACTGGGATTTATTTCAAGGAGCGTAAGCAACAGAAGCCCCGAAGTCTTCCTCAAACTATATTTAGCATTAGTTAGACCTCATCTTGACTATGCGGTTCAGTTCTGATCACCTTACTATAGAATGGATATCAAAATGTTAGAATCGGTGCAGAGGAGAATGACTAAGATGATTCAGGGGTTGAGAAACTTGCCATACGAGGGAAGACTCAAAAAGTTAAACTTGCATTCTCTAGAAAGGCGAAGGGTGCGTGGAGACATGATCGAGGTTTATAAATGGATGAAGGGCTTTAATAAGGGAGACATTCATAAGGTTTTGTTGGTAAGAGAACCGGGTAGGACACGAAGTAACGGGTTTAAACTGGATAAATTCAGATTCAACAGGGACATAGGCAAAAATTGGTTTACTAACAGGGTGGTGGATGAGTGGAATAGGCTTAGCAGTCATGTGGTGAGTGCCAATACAATTGTCACATTCAAAAATAGACTAGATAAATTCATGGACAGCGATATTAGGTGGGGTTAGATACACGGACGTACAGGCCTACCGGCCTCTTGTAGACTCCTGCGTTCTTATGTTTTTATGTTCTTATGAGAGAGAGAGAGACCACCCACCCACCCACCCACACACACACACACACACACACACACACACACACACGAGAGAGACCAATCGGATTTTCATTGTTTTCACATCCACGGTACAGAAGAAGAGTCGCACTACCACCAGGGTCATAAAGTTACCTCTGGAAATGCCCACAACTCCCACGAAAGCCTTGTCAAGTGTGTGTGCTTGGGCGAGGAAAGGTTTAAGAATATGAACAGACGGAGAACACACACTTACAGCTTTCCTCTCCTTTCCCCATCATCTCTTTCTGATCTCCTTTCCTTTCTCTTTTCTATCCCCCCTCCATCTTTCCTTCTCGTACGGTACAACATACATCCCGTCTCGACCCAAGCCTCCAAATTACGCCTCGCCACAAAACATGAATTATACGAAGGAACAACATCGCAAAAACTCGTCTGCTGTCCTGAGGTTCGTTATTATAAAGAAAACTTCATTACCGTTGACTTTTCGTTCCCCCGCAAGGCAAATGGATAACCTCAAGTCTCTCTCTCTCTCTCTCTCTCTCTCTCTCTCCTTCCTTCCATGCATTATGTAATCACTGCGCAGGAAGGAGGAGGAGGAGGGGCATATGAAGGGAGGAGGAGGGAGGGAAATGAAGGAAACATAAGGGATGGATATAGAGTCCAGGTTGATAGGTGTTCTTCAGTACAGCATGAGGGTAGAGTTCGGCCGAGTGGCGGTGACTGAAAAATTGCCAGCTTGATTGTAGCGGCGGACGGGACGCGAACCTGCGTCCTCCTTGCCAAGAACCTAACCTAACCTAACCTAACTCTCCAGTCGCGCTCGAGCGCTGACCACTCAGCCACCGCCTCCCGTGTCCTTAACCAAGCGAAAGGAAGTTGGTACACACTGTTACAGTCGTCTCCACTTTCCTTGTGCTTCAGTTTCCATCGTGATAATTACGATCGTATGAAACTTCCTTATTCAATTACATGGCCTCTGTGTTCTTTATCCTTCAAGTGAGCGGAAGTCCAGACGTACCTGGCTCTACACCAGTGGTTCCCAATTTTTTTTTCAGGCAACCCCAATCATGCACCTCTAGAGTCTAGACATGACCGCGACCCCGCTAGTTTAGTTATATATGTGTAATTATAAAATAATAACACCATGTTTGATATTTTGAGGTCTTGGCGACCCCAGAAAAAACACTTGGGGTCGCGACCCCAGGGTTGGGAAATGGGGCTCTACACAGTACGTCCCGCACCACCCACGCTGGATATAATTAACTCCCTCCCTTTACCTCTCACCTCCTCACCCTTTCACTGCCCCGACATTCAAGGGAGGCGGTGGCCTAGTGGATAAGGTGGTGAGCTTGGGATCGGACTGATGTCGACGCATGGGTTCGAATCCCCACCAGTGCTACCTTGAAACTTTGTGTCATTTGCCGAGTGGCTTAAAATCACCTACATGTCACCCTGACACCTGAGTTCTAGTTGCATAGCAATAAAGATGAGCTTTGGGGGGTAACATGGGCCTTTCAGGTGCCACTATAAAAACCCGCGCCTGCACCACTAACGGCCTGCCTCTGAGCAACACCGAAGAGGCAGAATATGCCTACGGTGCATATGGGCTAACACGTAAAAAAAAAAAAAAAAAAAATTCTCAGCGGCACACACCTCGTGCCCCACATCTACCCCTCCTCCCTCCAATCTCTCACACAGACATGAACTCTCTCACCTCCCGTTCCTCACCCTACTGACACCCCTCCCCTCACACCAGTTCTCCACCTCACTCAACATTCTCCTCCCCCGTCATAATCATGAGCGAGGGACCAACACGAGTAATATACACGTCTTGATGATGATGACGATGATGGTGAAGCCAGAGCGTCGAGAATGTTGTGTTACTTTGAATCATTATTAGGAATCCAGTGCAAAACAATGGACACTCTCTCTCTCTCTCGTTGTATCCTCCACCTGGTCCTCTCTCTCTGCCCTGAATTCTACAATTAATGAGTTGACACTGTTCTAATTTGGTTGCCCATCTGTTATCAGTTCTACGCATGACATGACCTGACCTGACCTGACCCAGTCCAAATGCAGTCAGTTAAATGAATCAGTAGCAGTAGTTGTAATGGTAGTAGTGATAATAATAGCAGTAGCAGTATTATGACTATTACTATTACTGTTTGTAGTAGTAGTAGTTGTAATGGTAGTAGTGATAATAATAGTAGTAGCAGTATTATGATTATTACTATTACTGTTGTTTGTAGTAGTAGTTGTTGTAATGGTAGTAGTGATAATAATAGTAGTAGCAGAATTATGATTATTACTATTATTGTTGTTTGTAGTAGTAGTTGTTGTAATGGTAGTAGTAGCAACGGTGGTATTAAATAGAACAACAACAACAACAACAGCAACAACATTATATATCATTAAAACAACAAACATTACCTAAATAAAATATATATCCAGTTACACCTTAAGAATAAAACTCTCTCTCTCTCGCTCTCTCTCTCTCTCTCTCTCTCTCTCTAAGGTAAAGTTTTCCCTATTTATGTTAAAGACTACTGGACGATATTCATGAAAATCAGTCATGTATTCTCTCTCTCACACACACACACACACACACACACACACACATACACGAGCGCCACAGGAAAAGAGAAAAACAATGGCCCGGTGCAGAGAGAGAGAGAGAGAGAGAGAGAGAGAGAGAGAGAGAGAGAGAGAGAGAGAGAGAGAGAGAGAGAGAGAGAGAAATATATATCAAAGTCAGTGAATTTTTAATGAATATCGTCTCGCTTTACATGAGATCAACCCTCTCTCCCTCCCTTTCCTGCCTTATTTAGCCTCTCGTTCTGCCGCTTGTCCCTGTAACTCGACTTTAAAGAAACGTAAAAAAACGAAAAGCCAAACTATTCGATTTTTCTTATTAAAGCAGTGTTACTTAGACAACGTAAAAAGGGTACAACGAAACCACTTATCGTATATGTATAAGATAATAGGTGTGTACATAGAGAGAGAGAGAGAGAGAGAGAGAGAGAGAGAGAGAGAGAGAGAGAGAGAGAGAGAGAGAGAGAGAGAGAGAGAGAATATTATATCCAAGTCTGCGTTTTTTTATCAATAACATCTATCATTTTACACATGTAAGGAAACCCTCCGAAAAGATATATATGGTTCATGTGATCCTGAATTCCTTCACTTCGCCTCAACGCTAACATAACAACTCGTCCTTCTATCTTCTATCGATATTTCCACGCTGACTGCTCTTCTGAACTTGCTAACTGCATGCCTCCCCCTCTCCCGAGGCCCTGCTGCACACGACTTTCTACTCATGCTCATCCCTATACTGTCCTAACCCCTTATGCAAGAGTTAACCAGCATCTTCACTCTTTCATCCCTCACGCTGGTAAACTCTGGAACAATCTTCCTTCATCTGTATTTCCTCCTGCCTACGACTTGAACTCTTTCAAGAGGAGGATATCAGGACACCTCTCCTCCCGAAATTGACCTTTCTTTCGGCCACCTCTTTTGATTCTTTTTTATTATTGTTTCCTTTTTTTGTGCCCTTGAGCTGTCTCCTTTGTTGTAAAAAAAAAAATACGAACAAACCAACATTATCACCTTTTTCTTTAATTCAAGAACCTCCAAACCAACTCTTCGAAAAGATATGACTCACATGAACTTATATTGCTTCCCTTCCTTACCTCAGAGCTAACGTAATAACTCCTCAAATACAAAATACAAACAAATAACAAGTTTCAATTCCCCCACCAAAACGTAGGGCACATAAATCATCCCGTAATGGCGTATTGTTAACTGCCGCTCCATTAAACTCATCACATAATTGCAAGCTTTTCGTACCAATGAAAAAAATCACTCTGGAGCGGCTGGCAACAAGTACATATTTATTTCTCCTGCTTTCCCGTCGCCGCCTTCGCCATTAGGTCGTCAGTGTGGGAGCCGCGTCGATGTCCGCCAGGAAGGAAGGACTCGGTATAAACATTTCCCGCTGATGGCAACGTGGTGCTCGCCTCGCACGCCAACCCAAACTATATTCCCCTTAATGGTCAGGTTTTTTACTTGGTACCAGCTGATAAAATGATTTCCTGTATAGTATTCTCCATTTCCTAAGGTTTTATTGCGGGTAATGCTACTTCGGGGGTATTGGCAGCGTTAATCCTGTAGTTTGCTTCCCAACGGACTTTAGTTTATTCATTGTCTGTCTATCCCATCATTACAGAGCCTGACAAACGCCCTAAACCACATCGATGGGCTATTTTCTGAAACATTTCGGCTCCCAAGGGTTTCGTAGGATTCCTGGTTATTTCCATGGGTAGTTTTATGACCCTGGTGGTGCTCAAACTCTTCTTCTGTACCAGGAACCTAAAAAAACACTCATTAGACCCCAACTAATCTTCTTTCCGGCCTTTGGAAATCGTTACTGTGAGAGGTGGAAGCGTCTGAGAACACCAACCACAAGGACTTTTCGATTTAGTTCTTTAGCTTACAAACCCCATCTGTGTCGAACTGTATAACTTGCTCTCATTATTCCCGCTTTCCTGCCTCCCTATTAGGTATTGCCAGGTCCTCGATCGCGTGATAGGTTCTCCTTTTCTTTCCTCCTCGTCCTTCCCTCAGTAACTTATAGACACACAAGCATTAAAAATCATTCATCAGTAGCAGCGAATAGCGGGCTTTTTTTTTTTTCATTATTGTTTCCTTCGTTTTTGCCCTTGAGCTGTCTCCTCTGATGTAAAAAAAAATCCGTTTATACTATTGCCCTCCTCTTAACACCTTCCTGCCTCCCTACTTTCATCAGGTCCTCGTTTACTACACAGGTTCACTGCATTTCTTTCCTCCGCTTCCTTCCCTCGGCAACTATATGGACACACAGGCACAAGACTCATTCATCTTTTTAGTGTTGTCCCTCCTCAGTGCCTTCCTGCCTCCCTCGTGTGATAATTTCTGCATTTCTTTCCTGTCCTTCCTTCCCTCAGCATATAACAAATGGACAAAGGTACAAGACTTATTCATCCTTCCCGGACTGTACTTCCTCATAATTTAACGCTGACAGCCACGCACGACAACCTGCCACCGTACTTTACACAATGAGGTCTCCATTAAGTCGATGATTAATGAACACACACACACACACACACACACACACACACACACACACACACACTTTGTGGGGTGGTACTGGCTGGCAACCACGAGTCTAGCATGTGATCAGACTGTGGCTGAATGACACTCACACATTCTCTCTCTCTCTCTCTCTTGCGTCACCTCTCCTCTTTCACCCCAAACAAGTAGGGTAACAAGCAGGCAGGCAACACACCCAACACACTGACAAACACATTCTCATGCCAACACGTTCATGCACCAGCCAGGGCTCACATTCTCAAACATTTCGGGGCCTACATACACACCCACATTAGATAAGACTTTCGTAGAGGCTGTGTCAGTATTTCCATGAGTAGAATTATGAGCCTGGGGATTGTTTAACAGGACATCTACACCGTGAACGTGGAAAACACACACGAGAACCTGTCTAGAACCCTTCGTGGCCTTTGAAATCAGTTGTTGTGAGAGCTGAAAGCGTTATGAGAATGCGAGCGCAGAACCAGACAGCCAGACAGCGGCCCCACACCACGACCCCAACGCTGTGAACTCCCCTCCGGGCCCTGCTCCCCTCCAACTCTCCTCCGCTCTCCTCAGCTCCTCCACGATCATCAGTGACGGTCCTCGGCGGGCGTAACACCGTAAACAGCACCAGGTGACCTCAAAATTGCCTCTCGTCTCCTCTCTCTTATCTCCACTCCGGGGACATCAGGACCGACAGACTGGGAAAAGTGATGAGAAAAAAGGAAGAACCGGGAAGAATGTGGCTGAATGGCGCAACGAGGAGGAGGAGGAGGAGGAGGAGTGAAGAGGCGACGTTGACAAGCTGTGGAAAATAAACTTAAGGGAACGGCGAGTTTGTGTGAAGAGACATGAGTTTACGATCTGAGAGAGAGAGAGAGAGAGAGAGAGAGAGAGAGAGAGAGAGAGAGAGAGAGAGAGAGAGAGAGAGAGAGAGAGAGAGAGAGAGAGAGAGAGAGAGAGAAATGAGGTGGCGAGTGTTACGATGTCAGAGAGAGAGAGAGAGAGAGAGAGAGAGAGAGAGAGAGAGAGAGAGAGAGAGAGAGAGAGTGGTGGGTGTTACTACTGTGTGTGTGTCGCCAACGGTGTCACTTTTTGGGGGCCTAAAGTCGCTGTCCTGCATCGTCAATCAAAAGTAGGATAAAGTTGCAACTCTCAATCTCTCTCTCTCTCTCTCTCACACACACACACACACACACACACACACGTCAGCCTGTCACTCTTGTCTCCCGGTTGGCAAGGAGCCGGGAGGTGACAGGTCGGCAGAATCAAGCAAGAGAGAGGCTGTAGAATCTGTATAGCCTGTAGAGGAACCAAGTTAGAGACTGTACAGGCAAGCAAGTTAATATGTGGTCTAAGGGCAAGTGTCTGTAGGCTGTATAGTCTGCATGTCCGTAGGCTGTATAGTCTGTAGAGGCAAGCAAGTCTGTAAGGGTAAGTAAGTGTGTCTGTAGATTCTGTAAGGGCAAGCAAGCAAGCGTCTGTAGGGCAGGCAAGTGTGTAGTCTGCAGCGACAAGCATATTAGTCTGTAAGAGTCTGTCTGGGCACGCAAGAGTACATGGGTGCAGGACCAGACACGCGGGGCACGTTACCTTGTGTTCGCGGGGGAGGGCCTGGTGGTAGTAGTCCGGTTAATCCGGGGCACACACGCGGCCCTGCTCGGCGGCAGATCACGGCCCCGCTGACAGGCCGCGCCACCTCGTTAGCTGCAGCAAGCACGCCTTCCTTCCTCATCCTCTTCTGACCTGTTCCGCTTTGTATTGCTTCATGGCTCCTACTTGGTTCTTCTTCACACTTATATACTCCACTGCACACTTAGATGCTCCACTCTGCACACATAATACTTCACTTTCACACCTATAGCAGATGCTTTCATTGCACAATTTAATACTTCACTCTGCACACTTAATTAATACTTCACTCTGCACACTTGGATGCTCAACTCTGCACACTTAATACTTCACTCTGCACACGTAGTAGATGCTCCACTCTGCACACTTAATACTCACTCTGCACACGTAATAGATGCTCCACTCTGCACACTTATATAACATTTCACTCTGCACACTTAGATAATCCACTCTGCACACTTAATACTTCACTGCACACTTAGATGCTCCACTCTGCACACTTAATACTTCACTCTGCACACTTAGATGCTCCAGTCTGCACACTTATTACTTCACTCTGCACCGAGCTCTGTTTCTCCGTACACTTGGCCTAATCTCTTGTTTTGCTTTTCATTTTTCTTGTCCTTCGTTTTCTTCACTCTAGCCTAGTGTGGTCTTTCAGCATTTCCCTTTTCTGTCTTTTGTTTGTTTCCTACTGTTACACTTGCTGTTTTCATTTATCTTTTCCTGCTGTGTTCTTTTTTCCCGCCAAGTGTAAGTGAACTATGAACTTCATAAATGTATCCAAACAACTGATTATTATCTATCGCACGTGTAGTGTCAAGCACCCGCGAGTATGGGGAACTAGAGGTTTCAAAAACATATCCAAATAACTGATTATCTATCCCACGTGTGGTGTCAAGGGCAACTTCCCCGAGCCACACACTGCACCTCACTACACCACCGCCGTCACCGGCCAGAAGCTCACTGATCAGCTGACGGCGGGCAGGCGGTTGCGGCGCGAACACGAGGTTGGCGGGATAAAATTTGTACTCCTACCAACCAAAGGACGGTTCTGCATCCCGTACGTTGGTTCTTGTGCATACTAAAGTTACAAAACAATGATAAAACTCAGTTTTATATACCGCCCACACATATATAATCCTTTGTTGCGTTTTCTTATTGCAAGTGACCGGTTATCACACGTCTGGCACCTGCATCACTTCGCTCCGCTCTTCCGTCGTTTAATAATTATTGCAGAAACTCTGTCAACTCTTTCACTGAACAAGCTTATTCGTGTACTGACAGTAAGGATGGAAAGATCGACAGAGGACAGAGAGGCGAGAGGCTGGAGACGGTGACGGAGCGGCGGGCGGCGGCGAGGGAGGGAGGCAGGTTGGACACAAGCGGTGGTTGGGGGTGACACACACACACACACACACACACACACATAGCAGATGCAGAGGGAAAGACGTATTTGTATAATTTCATAGACACCAGAAAGATTGATTTACAATACGAAGTCTGAAGTTGGTATTCTTAGAG
Source organism: Eriocheir sinensis (assembly GCF_024679095.1). NCBI lineage: Eukaryota > Metazoa > Arthropoda > Malacostraca > Decapoda > Varunidae > Eriocheir > Eriocheir sinensis. The sequence continues at coordinate 100,476 of NW_026110356.1, read as the reverse complement.
ACGCTTCCGCCTCCTACAGGAACCCTAATGAAACTGCCTAGTTTAGGCTTGTTATAGTGAAACCAGATTTGGCGTTCGCTCCCGCGGGTCCTTTCCTCCCCGCCGCTCTGCCACACAGGCCCAATGATAACTATATATGAAGTCAGTTATTGGGGTGGAGGAGACAGGTTTGGCTCTGAAATCGGCAAACATAAGAGGCTGAGTAGGACAGTCTGGCAAGGCTGTAGGAGGCACGAGGAGACAGGGCGAGGGAGGGAGGGATGCGGGAGGGACACGGAAGGGAGGTACCTAGTCAGCAGGTATAATAGTTACGCCTGAATCCGTTTGACTTGTTCTTTCGCCGTCGACCCAATTTCCGGTCTGACTTCCAGCGTGCGAGTCATGAGCGAGCGGCGGGACGGAGACTGAACCAAACCTCCGCCAAACACCATATTACTGCTGCTTTTGACGCGCTGAAGATACGTGGAGAGAGAGAGAGAGAGAGAGAGAGAGAAACGAAACAGTTGTTTATAAAAATCATTGCTCTCTCTCTCTCTCTCTAATATTTCGAATACACGCACTAAATCATTTACGTATATATTTTCTAGTTAGATATAATAAGTATCGGAATAAGGATAAGAACAAGAATAAGGATAATAAAAGACATATGCAAGAATTGGTTCACCAATAGAGTGACGGACGAATGGAACAGGCTTGGGGGCCATGTTGTGGGTGCCAATACCGTAGATACATTCAAGAAGAGGTTAGATAAAGCCATGGATGGTGAGGTAAGGTGGTGTTGAGTGTGCAGGAGCTGCCTTGTATAAGCCAACCGGTCTCTTGCAGACTCCTTACGTTCTTATGTTCTTATGTTCTTATAATAATGGATGATTTCGACGCTGCAGTTATTCAGTTACCGTGAACCGCAGAGCCTTGCTGAAAAATGCCTGTCTAATGTTATTTTTATTATTGCACTAAGTCACTGGTGAGGGAACTGGTGGTTGAGTGTAATAATAACAATGGGTTTGTGTTGGATTTATTTACCGTGAACGACAGAACCTTAGTGAAAAATGTTATGCCAGTCTTCTGTGACATTAACTATTGCACTAAGTGAGGGAACTGGTGGTTGAGTGTAATAATAACAATGGGTTTATGAGTTGAATTTATTTATCGTGAACCACAGAACAGAGTGAAAATAATAGGCTAGTCTTCCATGTTGTTATCTATCGCTGCTAAAGGTGACTAAAAAAAAAGAATATACAAAATATACTATACTAGAACTACGTAGAACCGAGAATGAAAGTAATACGCCAGTTTACTAACATGTTATTTATTGTTGTTAAATGTGACAAACAACAAAAGAAAATATTCCGCCCCTTCTCCCTTCCCTTCGTCATTTGTGGGTCAGCACCTTGGTTTGGGTTAGTAGTAGTAGTAGTAGTAAGTAAAGTTTAGTAAAGTTTGTAATATTAAATAAAGATGGTTGTCGGCCACAGTCATTGGCGGGTGAATTGAATTTTGTGAAAGGATATGATAGAATATACCGCTCACAACGCAACTCTAATAGATGGAGGCCCGTAGTAGTAAAAAAAAAAAAAAAAAAAGTAGTAGTAGTAGTAGTAGCAGCAGTAGTAGTAGTAGTAGTAGTAGTAGTAGTAGTAGTATATTCAACTAGAACCTCCATATTAAGTGCTTTCAATCTTCCGAGGAAAATAAGAGGCTAATAACTTAGGGCCGCTTTCACAGTCACTTTTTTTTTGTTGATCGTTAACAATGGCGGCGATAGCCGCAATAATATTTCACGTGAAACTGGCCTATGGGGTAGTGGCGGTTGCAGACGAAGCGAGAGGTGTCGAGAGTGTGTGGTAAGGTGCGGGGCTAGGTTAACCCCGCAGCCGCAACTACCCTATCGGACAGTTTTATGTGGAAATACTATAGCGGCGATCGGCGCCATTGGTAACGATCAAAACAAACAAAACGGTTGTGAAAGCGGCCCATGTTGGTAGCTCTGTACAGAATCTTTCCAGCTTAGATTTCCAAGGAAAGGCAAGGGAGAAGGTCTTTGTTTTCTTAATACGGTTAAATTTAGATAGAAGTGGAGCAGTAAGGCCCGTACTCACAAACCTTTGGGGGGCTTACACACACACACACACACACACACACACACACACTCACACATTTGATAAGGCTTCGGTAGAGGCTGGGTTAGTATTTTCATGGGTAGTTTTATGAACCTAGTGATAGTTTTAATTTAACACTGGATGGTTACCTAATACACGTGGAACATATTCTCAGACATTTCGAGGCTCACACACCCACATGTGATAAGGCTGTGGTAGAGGCTGGGTTAGCATTTTCATGGGTAGTTTTATGAACCTAGTGATAGTTTTAATTTATCCCTGGATGGTTACCTAATACACGTGGTCCATATTCTCAAACATTTCGAGGCTAACACACTTACATTTGTTAAGGCTGTGGTAGAGATTGTGCCATTATTTCCATGGGTAGTTTTACGAGCCTAGGTATAGTTTGACAAGTCTTCTGTACCACGAATGTTAGAGAACACACTAAAGAACCCGATCAATCTCCTTTGGGGCCTTGAGAAACATTTGTTGCAGGAGCCGAAAGCGTCTGAGAATACGGAGTCATTACGACCCTTGACTTGTTGAATGAGGAGGTTGGCGTGCAGTCAGTGTTAGCTTGGAGTTGGAAGGAGGGGAAGCACAGGGTTACCACATATAACTCTGTAAGGGGGATGGACAGGTCGGGGCTTCTGGATTAATGTTGTGTACGTTGACTTTTAAATACTGTTTGCACACCCTCGTCCGGGAGAGTCTGACAGGGGAGGGACACACACTAACCACAGCCACAACACACACTCATAATGACACACGGCAGAGTCAAAAGTCGTGCCTTACGTTGACACAAAGGCTTGAATTTGTACACGCGTATAGTGGTAGTACCTCGTAAAACAATAATAAATCATTGCCATAATTAGAAGATGCTTGTCTATTTATCTGTTTGTTTGAAAGTGATGCACATTTGTTTCATATAATCACTTACTCAGTAATTACAAACTGATAAAGCCATGTGTTTATGTATTTATATGTATTTATGTCCGTTTATTTCAAAGGGATAGAATGTTCAGATTATCACCTGCTTCTCATGAACTCTCTTTGTGCCTCCGCGGTGCAGTGGTTAGCATCCCTAACTACGAATCTGGGGGCCTGGGTTCGAATCCCGCCTGTGCAGTCAGGGTGAAACCCACATGGCTGTTCACCCCCCCTTTGGGACTGGTCGGTAATTGGGTACCTGGGGAAACCAAGGGAGGATAAACTGTGGCAACCAGGATGTCACAATTGCCCGTATCCCGTGGTAATGGGTTCTCACCCAACACAGGCACAAAGGCCAATGCAACACAGGTGAGCACCGATGCCACGCGCAGCTTTAGCGGATCTCTCTATAACTTTACTCACTTAGTCATGTGAACGTTTCAGTAATCACAAACTAATAAAGGCGCCCCATGTGCCGACGGTTCCTGCGTGTGCCCCCGCGGCCCAGGAGGCAGGTGGACCAAGTCGCCCCGCGCAGCCCCAGGTCCCGCCGGAGCAAGGCGTGGAACATGACCACCCGGCCTCCCACTTACAGGTTCACTTCCATTACAGTGCACAATGCCGCGGACTCCCACTCTTATGATGCCCCGGAAATTGGCTTCCGTGCAGAGGTGGGCTAATGCGCTGTTTGAGATTTCTTATTTATGCCCATTTTCATTACTGGGGTCTGGAAAGGTTAAGGTAAGGTAGAATAATGAAAGCCTATTTTGGAAGAACGCTTGTCCTTGGGAATGATCTGCTACCAAGATATTTCTGAGTAGCTGAAGCAGGTAAAGAAAAATAATAAGTAGCACTAACCCACTTTCATTACTGTATAAGGGCTGGAAAGGTTAAAGTATGGTCACGAGTATATATTTTGGAGGAAGTTTCGTCTTTAGGGAAGGATCTAATACGAAGATATTTCAGAGATTGGCTGAGAGAGGAAATAAAAGTACCCCAATATGACTTAGGGCAATACTGGTTCATTATTTGCTTTAGGAAGTTAACAAAAAGTAATGAAACGAATATATAGTTAATTATTCTCGTTATGGTGGTAGTGGTCTGAGAGAGAGAGAGAGAGAGAGAGAGAGAGAGAGAGAGAGAGAGAGAGAGAGAGAGAGAGAGAGAGAGAGAGAGAGAGAGAGAGAGAGAGAGAGAGAGAGAGAATATGGACATTTGAAATATAAATGTCTAAACTACCACCCGGAACATCAAACTACCCCTGGAAATGCCCAAAACTCTTACGAAAACCGTGTCAAGTATCTATGGTTGGGCGTCTAAATGTTTATGAATATGCCCTCAGAATCCCTCCCGTTACCCTCAGCCTCTCACAAACCTTTCCCGTGTTGTACTTCTCTCTGCTCTCTGGTGTTGTTTTACCGCCAAAGTGTTATAACATTGATGGCTGCAAGACTCTCTTCTCTCCTGCACTGCCTCGGTACATGACTTGCTACTCTCGCTGATCTATATTGCAGCGAGTCTTTTTACTACTTCGTCCTTACAATGGAAACCTCCCCACAAACGGACGTCCTTTCATTCTATTTCCTATCGCTATTTCAAGTTCTATATCGAAAGAGGAGTGTCAGAGGCGTGGTGCAACTAAGCCTTGTCAAACGATCACTATATGGACAAAACTACCCATGGAAATACTATATAGCACAGCCTCCACGAAAGTCTAACCAAACGTGGGTGTCTAAAAAATAGCCTGTATTCTCAGACGTATCAGCTCCTCTGTTCTCCTGTTTGAAAAGCCTCTCGTAGGGGTTGCTGGAGTTTTATGGACCGTTTTTTTATATCATTGATAGTTTTACCGGTCTTCTGCACCTTGAACGGGGATATGACCTATGGAAACCCCGTTAATCTTCTCTGGGACCTTGGATAATAGTCGTTATGAGAGCCCGATACCTTCAAAACATGGACCTGAGTACCGAAATGTTTTAGAGTACGATCCGTAGTATCAGTAAAAGCTGCGACACAAAACATTACAGTATCTACAAAGGTGTGAACGAACTTTTGATGAGACTAACGGGAGATAAGATTATTTGAAACTTGAATGCGACAGAAAAAATAGAGACAAGAATGAAGCCGCCATCCCGTACAGCAATTGTAACAAGCAGTGCATCTCCAAGTCCACTGATGTCCTGTCTTGTAAATGAGGGCAGCACCAGAGCCATACAACAGGAGAGTCTCGCCAACTTCATCACAGGCGCCATGTTGATACCAAAAGAGCCGCGCGAAATTCAAACTGATGCTGATACAAAATATTTTGTTATGCTTTAAACTGTCTGTGCTTTAAACTGGCTGAAGGAAAAGTGAATGAACGAATGAATGAGTGAATGGGAAAATGGGTGATTAAATAAATATGGTAGACTCATGTACGTGTATGTGTTCTAACGTACAAGAATACCTAACTGTTGGCAGAATGGAAGGCGAGGCGCAGACCAAAGCACACGATATAAAACTACATTAACGGACACCCACGAGTCTGCTTCAGCACTAAAGGAACGTCGAGAGAGAGAGAGAGCTCGGGCAGTCCCATTACCCCTGGTCGCCTACCCCTCGCTGCCGGGTAAGTGGCCCAGGGAAGTGTGCATCTCGTTAGCTCGAGTTGACGCCTTGCTCCAGTCTGTCCCGCGGGCATGCTCGCTTCAGCACGCTCCCTTCTCACCCTTTCTACCTTAGACGTGTTATTTATGGAGTCAGTATGTTCCCTACCACCTACCTACCCACCTTCCTACCTACCTACCTACCCACCTACCTACCTATACTGCTTCAGCACGCCCCTTCTCACCCTTTCTGCATTAGACGTGTTATTCATGGGGTCGGTCTGCCCCTACCACGTACTTACCTACTACTACCTACCTAACTACTTACTCACCCACCTATCTATCTACTTACCTACCTACCTTTATGTTGGGAGTTAGGAGGCGAGCATCATGGAGTACGGGAACAGACATAGGTTGAAGAGACTATAAGGATGCATAATGCCAAGCGATAGTATACAGAGCGTGTTTTAAGCAAGTATATCCTAATAGCGAAGCAGAATAGGAACAAAATCAGTTCGCACCATATTATCTTGTGTTGGTATGTGGCAAAAGGGAACAGACAGTCGGAGGCAGAGGCGAAGAGGAAGTCGAAGAGGCACTTAAACCATCAGTCCGCATGTATATAGCCTAATAGCAGATGAAAATAAAGACAACATCTGTTCTCATCGTGTACAGGTAGCAAGAGAGAGCTGACATTTGGCGGAAGAGGCTGGATCATGAAGTAAGGCGAAGAAGGGGTAGAGGAGACACTTAAACCACCATTCCGTAATACCTAATCAGAATAAAGGTAGATTATATTCTTACTTATGCTTCCGTGTGGAGGCAAGAGGAAGCTTAGAGTTGGAGGAAGAGGCTGGGTCATGGAGGAAGGCGAAGAGGAGGGAGGAGGGGCACTTAAACCACCATTCCGTAATACCTAATCAGAATAAAGGCAGATTATATTCTCACTTTATGCTTCCGTGTGGACAGGAGGCAAGAGGGAGCTTACAGTTGGAGAAAGAGTCTGAGATCATGGAGGAAGGCGAAGAGAGGAGAGAAGGGGCATTTAAACCATCATTCCGTAATACCTAATCAGAATAAAGGCGGATTATATTCTTACTTTATGCTTCCGTGTGGAGGCAAGAGGAAGCTTACAGTTGGAGGAAGAGTCTGAGTCATAGAAGAAGGCGAAGAGAGGTTCAGAAGGAGCACTTAAACCACCATCCCGTAATATCTAATCAGCATAAAGATAAAGTTTTCCTGGGTTGCCATTGTGTTATTTTTTTTGCCCAGTTGTTATCAGTTCTACCCACCATATGACCTTCCCAAGTCTGTGTTATGTCGTATTCATTGAGTTGGCTTCTTTCGGTACTTGCGACAGCTATCAACTTCCTCCCTGCCATATGTGTGGAAGGATGTAATAGAACTTTTTCTCTGTTCTAACTTAAATCCTTTCCTTCTTTCCCTCGTCGTCTTATTCCACATGTCGGCCTCCATATCACCACTGTCTGTGTCTCCCAAGCGCCCTTTCCTATAGCTGGCCATTATGAAGGAAATTTTGCGTGTATTCTGATTAGGTTTTAAATTCCATGCTCTGTGTGTAATGGGCACAGGGCGCGGCAATAACAGCCATCCACGGAAATACTGCGGCACTCCGTCATTGCTGCGCCTGTTAATGAAACACGTTCGTTGCCGAGGTGCTCAAGAGTCGCGGGTTAATTTGACTTAAGCTCGGGCCGACAAACTGTATACGTAGGTTGTGGGTGAGCTTGTTCGTGTAGCTATTAGGTCCGTATTCTCAGACGCTTCCAGCCTACAGTAACTATTCTCCAAGGCCAGAAAGGAGATTGGTCGTGTTCTCATGAGTGTTTATTTGCGTTCATGGTGCAGAAGCCTTGTCAAACTATTACCGCGCTCCTAAAACTACCCCTGGAAATACTAACACAACGGAGGCCTGGATTCTCAGATGCTTTCGGTCCTCGCAACAACTATTTCCACAGTTCACAAAGGAGATTAGTCGTGTTCTCATGAGTGCTTTTCACGCTCATGGCGCAGAAGTCTTGTCAAACTATCACCAGGCTCATAAACTACCCTTGGAAATACGAAAGCCTTATTTGACGTGAGTGTAAGCCCTGAAGTGTCCAAGGCCCGTATTCTCAGATGGTTTCGGCTCCCACAATAACTTTTGTTCCAAGGCCACAAAGGAGATTAGTCGGGTTCTCATGAGTTCTTTCCACGTTCATGGTGCAGAAGCCTTGTTAAACTATCACCAGGCTTATAAAACTACCGTAGAAATACCACTAACCTCTACAAAAGCCTTGAGTGTTGGATGAGTGGAACAGGCTGAGCAGTCATATTGTAAACGCCAATACGATAAACGCATTAAAATATTGATTAGATAACTTCATTGATAGTGATGTTGGGTGGGGTTAGGACCGTTAGGTTTGCAAGAGCTGCCTACCGACCTCTTGCTGTTTCCTTACGTTGTAATGTTCTTATCAAATATGGGTGCAAAAGCCCATATTCCTAAACGTATCGACACCTCATTTCGCCTTTTCAAAAAGATTCATAGAAGTTGCGAGGAATTCCAGAGACTGTTTTGTGATGCTGGTGATAGTTTTACACGACCTCTGCATCTTGAACGGGAAAACCACCCATGAAAACTCAGTTAATCTTCTCTGTGGCCTTGGCAAATATACGTAAAGGGAACCCGAAACGTTTAAGAACATGGACCAAAGAGCCTCGAAGTGTTTCAGAATGTGTACCCAGGAAAAGGCTGCCGGGTTAGGTTTGAGTGAGGTTGTCTTTCTCGTGTCTGTCTTAACGCCTTTATTCGGTGACTTCTTCGAGAATAATCAACTTTATATTCGTTTCATTACTTTTTTGTCAACTTCCTAAAGCAAATAATGAACCACTGTCATATTGGGGTACTTTTTCTTTCTTTTTTTTCCTCTCTCAGCCAATCTCAGAAATATCTTCGTATTAGATCCTTCCCTAAAGACAAGACTTCCTCCAAAATAAAAACCCGTGACCTTACTTTAACCTTTCCAGCCCTTATGCAGTAATGAAAGTGGGGTAGTGCTACTTATTATTTTCTTTATCATCTTCAGCCACTCTCAGAAATATATTCGTAGCAGATTATTCCCAAGGACAAGACTTCTTCCAAAATAGACTTTCATTATTCTACCTTATATTAACCTTTTCCAGACCCCAGTAGTTTAAAATGGGCATAAATAAGAAATCTCAAACAGCGCATTAGCCCACCTCTGCACGGAGGCATCATAAGAGTGGGAGTCCGCGGCATTGTGCACTATAATGGAAGCGAACCCGTAAGTGGGAGGCCGGGTGGTCACGTTCCTCGCATTGCTCCGGCGGGACATGGGCCGCGGGTGACTTGGACCACCTGCCTCCTAGGCGCGGCGGCACGCGCAGGAACCGTCGGCACACGGGACTCCTTCATTAGTTCGTGATTACTGAAACGTTCACATGATGAAGTGAGTAAAGTTATAGGGAGATCCGCTATAGCTGTGCGTGGCATTGGTGCTCACCTATGTTGCATTGGCCTTTGTGCCTGTGTTGGGTGAGAACCCAGGCTCCCAGATTCGTACTTAGGGATGCATGCTAACCACTGCACCGCGGAGACACAAAGAGAGTTCATAAGAAGCAGGTAATAATCTGAACATTCTATATATAAATACATAAACACATGGCTTTATCAGTTTGTAATTACTGAGACTTCTATGCAGTAAGTGATTATATGAAAAAAATGTGCATCTCTTTCAAACAAACAGATAAACAGACACGCAGCTTCTAATTATGGCTAAGATTTATTATTGTAGTACGAGATATAGATAAGAGAGAGAGAGAGAGAGAGAGAGAGAGAGAGAGAGAGAGAGAGAGAGAGAGAGAGAGAGAGAGAGAGAGAGAGAGTATTTGAAGAGCCTGTGTGTGGGACAAAATTAAATGTCCATTGTTACACATACACATATAAATATACAAATACAAAATACACATCTGAAAAGCATGAAAATATAATTTGTAATAAGAGTCAGTTTGTCACTAGTTATGCATTTCTCTCTCTCTCTCTCTCTCTCTCTCTCTCTCGTATAGTTTCACAGGTACTACTACTATACGCGTGTACAAATTCAAGCCTTCGTCTCAACGTAAGGCACGACTGTTGACTCTGCCGTGTGTCATTATGAGTGTGTGTGGGTGTTGTTAGTGTGTCCCTCCCCTGTCAGACTCTCCTGGACGAGGGTGTAAACAGTATTTAAAAGTCAACGTACACAACATTAATCCAGAAGCCCCGACCTGTCCATCCCCCTTACAGAGTTATATGTGGTAACCCTGTGCTTCCCCTCCTTCCAACTCCAAGCTAACACTGCCTGCATGCCAACCTCCTCATTCAACAAGTCAAGGGCCGTAATGACTCCGTATTCTCAGACGCTTTCGGGCTCCTGGAACAAATATTTCTCAAGCCCCAAAGGAGATTAGTCGGTTCTTAAGTGTTCTCTAACATTCGTGGTACAGAAGCCTTGTCAAACTATAACTAGGCTCGTAAAACTACCCATGGAAATACTAGCACAAACTCTACCACACCCTTAACAAATGTAAGTGTGTTAGCCTCGAAATGTTTGAGAATGTTCCACTTGTATTACGTACCCATCCAGTGTTAAATTAAAACTAGGAATAAGTTCATACAACTACCCATGAAAATAATAACCCAGCCTCTACCATAGCCTTATCAAATGTGTGTGTGTGTGTGTGTGTGTGTGTGTGTAAGCCCCCAAAGGTTTGTGAGTACGGGCCTTACTGCTACGCTTCCTCCATGATGTACACACCATCTAAATTTAACCGTATTAAGAAAACAAAGACCTTCTCTGTACAGAGCTACCAACATGGGCCGCTTTCACAATCGTTTTGTTTGTTTTGATCGTTACCAATGGCGCCGATCGCCGCTATAGTATTTCCACGTAAAACTGTCCGATAAGGTAGTGGCGGCTGCGGGGGTAGCCTAGTCCCGCACCTTACCACACTCTCAACACCTCTCGTTTCGTCTGCAGCCGCCACTACCCCATAGGCCAGTTTCACGTGAAATATCATAGCGGCGATCGCCGCCATTGGTAACGATCAGCTCAAAGTGACTGTGAAAGCGGCCCTAAGGTATTAGCCTCTTATTTTCCTTGGAAGGTTGAAAGCACTTAATATGGAGGTTCTAGTTGAATATACTACTACTACTACTACTACTACTACTACTACTACTACTATACTACTAATAATGCTACCACTACTACTTCCACTACTAATTCTACTACTACTACTACTACTACTACTATACTATTAATAATGCTACCACTACTACTTCCACTTCTAATTCTACTACTACTACTACTACTGACCCAAACCAAGGTGCTGACCCACAAATAAGGAAGGGAAGGGAGAAGGGGCGGAATATTTTCTTTTGTTGTTTGTCACATTTAACAACAATAAATAACATGTTAGTAAACTGGCGTATTACTTTCATTCTCGGTTCTACGTAGTTCTCGTATAGTATATTTGTATATTCTTTTTTTTTCAATCACCTTTAGCAGCGATAGATAACAGCATGGAAGACTAGCCTATTATTTTCACTCTGTTCTGTGGTTCACGATAAATAAATTCAACTCATAAACCCATTGTTATTATTAGTCAACCACCAGTTCCCTCACTTAGTGCAATAGTTAATGTCACAGAAGACTGGCATAACATTTTTCACTAAGGTTCTGTGGTTCACGGTAAAGAAATTCAACACAAACCCATTGTTATTATTACACTCAACCACCAGTTCCCTCACCAGTGACTTAGTGCAATAATAAAAATAACATTAGACAGGCATTTTTCAGCAGGGTTCTGCTGTTCATGGTAACTGAATAACTGCAGCGTCGAAATCATCCATTATTATAAGAACATAAGAATATAAGAACGTAAGGAGTCTGCAAGAGACCGGTTGGCCTATACAAGGCAGCTCCTGTACACTCAACCCCACCTTACCTCACCATCCATGGCTTTATCTAACCTCTTCTTGAATGTATCTACGGTATTGGCACCCACAACATGGCCCCCAAGCCTGTTCCATTCGTCCGCCACCTATTGGTGAACTAATTCTTGCCCATGTATTTTATTATCCTTATTCTTGTTCTTATCATTATTCAGATAATTATTATATATAACTAGAAAATATATACTTAAATGATTTAGTGCGTGTTTTCGAAATATTTGAGAGAGAGAGAGAGAGAGAGAGAGAGAGAGAGCAATGATTTTTTATAAACAACTGTTTCGTATTCTCTCTCTCTCTCTCTCTCACCTTCCTCTCCCCCCTCCACGTATCCTCAGCGCGTCAAAAGCAGCAGTAATATGGTGTTTGGCGGAGGTTTGTTCAGTTTCCGTCCTGCTGCTCGCTCATGAGTCGCACGCTGGAAGTCCGAGGAAATTGGGTCGACGGCGAAGGAACAAGTCAAACGGATTCAGGCGTAACTATAATACCTGCTGAATAAGTACCTCCTTCCGTGTCCCTCCCATGACCCTCCTTCGCCCTGTCTCCTCGTGCCTCCTACAGCCTTGCCAGACTGTCCCATTTCAGCCTCTTATGTTTGCCGATTTCATAGCCAAACCTGTCTCCTCCACCCCAATAACTGACTTCATATATAGTTATCATTGGGCCTGTGTGGCAGAGCGGCGGGGAGGAAAGGACCTGGTGGAGCGAACGCCAATCTGGTTTCACTATAACGCGGCAGTTTCATCCGAGTTCATGTAGGAGGCGGAAGCGTCTAAGAATACCGACTTCTGGCTCTTCATGTTATAAATCAATCTTTCTGGTGTCCAGGATATTATACAAATACGTCTTTCCCCCTGCATCTGCTACGTGTGTGTGTGTGTGTGTGTGTGTGTCACCCCCAACCATCACTTGTGTCCAACCTGCCTCCCTTCCTCCCCGCCGCTCCGTCACCGTCTCCAGCCTCTCGCCTCTCCTCTGTCGATCTTTCCATTCTTACTCTCAGTACACGAATAAGCCTTTTCAGTGAAAGGGTTGACAAAGTTTCTACAATAAACGACGGAAGAGCGGAGCGGAGCGATGCAGGTGCCAGACGTGTGGTAACCGGTCACTCGCGATAAGAAAACGAAGCAAAGCATTACGTCTGTGTGGGCGGTATATAAAGCTGAGTTCTATCTTTGTTTCGTAACTTTAGTATGCACAAGAACCAACGTACGAGATGCAGAACCGCCCCTTGGTTGGTATTAGTACAAGGTTTCTCCCGCCAACTCGTGTTCTGCGCTGCGGCCTGCGCCTGCCCGCCGTCAGCTGATCAGTGAGCCTCTTGCCAGTGATGGTGGTGTCGTGGTGCTGTGAGCCGTGAGGTGCAGTGTCTGCCTGGGAAGTTGCCCTTGGCACTACACGTGCGATAGATAATCAGTTACTTGGATATATTTTGAAACCTCTAGTTCCCTATACTCGCGGGTGCTTGACACTACACGTGCCATAGATAATAATCAGTTGTTTGGATATATTTATGAAGTTCATAGTTCACTTACACTTGGCGGGAAAAAAGAACACAGCAGGAAAAGATAAATGAAAACAGCAAGTGTAACAGTAGGAAACAAACAAAAGACAGAAAAGGGAAATGCTGAAAGACCACACTAGGCTAGAGTGAAGAAAACGAAGGAACAGAAAATTGAAAAGGAAAACAAGAGACTAGGCAAAGTGTACGGAGAAACAGAGCTGGTGCAGCGTGAAGTAATAAGTGTGCAGAGGGAGCATTATGTGCAGAGGAAGTATTATGTGCAAAGTGGAGCATCTATGTGCAGAGAAGTATTATGTGTATAGTGGAGCATCTAAGTGTGCAGTGAAGTATTATGTGCAGAGGGAGCATCAAAGTGTGCAGAGAAGTATTATGTGTATAGTGGAGCATCTATGTGCAGTGAAGTATTATGTGTATAGTGGAGCATCTAAGTGCAGTGAAGTATTAAGTGTGTATAGTGGAGCATCTATGTGCAGTGAAGTATTAAGTGTGTATAGTGGAGCATCAAAGTGTGCAGAGAAGTATTATGTGGAGAGTGGAGCATCAAAGTGTGCAGTGAAGTATTAAGTGTGTATAGTAGAGCATCAAAGTGTGCAGAGTAAAGTATTGAGGTGCAGAGTGGAGGATCTAAGTGTGCAGTGAAGTATTATGTGCAAAGTGGAGCATCAAAGTGTGCAGGGTGAAGTATTGTCAAGTGAAAGCATCTACTATAGGTGTGCAGAGTGGAGCATCTATGTGCAGAGGAAGCATTAAGTGTGCAGTGGAGTATATAAGTGTGCAGTGGAGTTTATAAGTGTGAAGAAGAACCAAGTAGGAGCCATGAAGGATACAAAGTGGAACAGTTCAGAAGAGGATGAGGAAGAAGAAGGTGCTTGCTGCAGCTAACGAGGTGGCTGCGGCCTGCCAGGGGGCCGTGATCTGCCGCCGAGCAGGGCCGCGTGTGTGCCCCGAGGATTAACCGGACTACGCCCACCAGGCCCTCCCCCGCGAACACAAGGTAACGTGCCCCGCGTGCCTGGCCCTGCACCCATGTACTCTTGCGTGCCCAGACAGACTCTTACAGACTAATATGCTTGTCGCTGCTGCCTACACACTTGCCTGCCCCTACAGACGCTTGCTTGCTTGCCCTTACAGAATCTACAGACACACCTGCTTACCCTTACAGACTTGCTTGCCTCTACAGACTATACAGCCTACAGACATGCAGACAATATAGCCTACAGACATAACTGACTATACAGCCTACAGACACTTGCTTGCCCTTAGACCATATATTAACTTGCTTGCCTGTACAGTCTCTCACTTGGTTCCTCTACAGGCTATACAGATTCTACAGCCTATATCTTGCTTGATTCTGCTGCCCTGTCACCTCCTGTGTAACAGGCTGACGGCTCCTGTATGTGTGTGTGTGTGTGAGAGAGAGAGAGAGAGCGAGAGAGAGAGAGAGAGAGAGAGAGAGAGAGAGAGAGAGAGAGAGATTTGCAACTATATCCTACTTTTGATTGACGATGCAGGACGAGCGAAAAAAAAAATAGTGACACCTTTGACGACACACACACACACACACACACACACACACACACACACACACACACACAGAAGTCACACCCACCACCTCTCTCTCTCTCTCAGATCGTAAACTCATGTCTCATCACACAAACTCGCCGTTCCCTTTAAGTTCATTTTCAACAGCTCGTCAACGTCCTCTCTTCACTCCTCCTCCTCCTCCTCGTTGCGCCATTCAGCCACATTCTTCCCGGTTCTCCCTCATTTCTCACCACTTTTCCCAGTCTGTCGGTCCTGATGTCTCCGGAGTGGAGATGGAGAGATGAGACGAGAAGCACTTTTGAGGTCACCTGGTACTGTTTACGGTGTTATGCCCGCCGAGGACCGACACTGATGATCGTGGAGGAGCTGAGGAGAGCGGAGGGGAGCAGGGAGGGCCCTGGAGGGGAGTTCACAGCGTTGGGGTCGTGGTGTGAGGCCGCTATCTGGCTGTCTGGCGCTGCGCTCGTATTCTCATACGCTTTCGGCTCTCACAACTATTGGTAAAGATTAGTTTTAGGTCCGTGCAAGTATCTCATACTCTACTTTATGAAACATAACTATCTCTGCATATATCTTTTCTACAAACCTTCAACAGTCATGGAAAAGCTTTGAAAATATAATTCAAGACTTTTTTTACTCTGAAAATAGAGGATAATGTTTACGAAAGCGCGTCGCCTTCTCTGGCGGCGGCCGGCGACGCTGCTGCCGCCGCAGCCGTAAAATAGCTCGCAGAGGGTTTAGGTCGGGAGCATATTTAAACTACTCCAACCGAACTTTACGACCTGATAAACGGGGGGCTGCGCCCCTCAACCCCCTTCCTAACCAGGGGAGGCTACGCCCCCTGGACCCCACCACATGTATATGTTATTTCAGCGAGGAGGTATTTCGCAACACTGGTGCAGCGTCGCCGCGGCTGTCGCCAGAGGAGGCGATGCGCTTTCGTAAACAGTATCCTTTCTATTTTCCGGAGTAAAAAAAAAGTCATTGAATTGGATTTTCAAAGCGTTTCCATGACTGTTGAAGGTTTGTAGAAAAGATATATGAAGAGATACTGATGTTTCATAAGGTAGGTAATGAGATACTGGCACGGACCTAAAACGAATCTTAACCCAACTATTTCCAAAGGGTACTAGTCGGGTTCTCGTGTGTGTTTTCCACGTTCACGGTGTAGATGTCCTGTTAAACAATCCCCAGGCTCATAATTCTACTCATGGAAATACTGACACAGCCCCTACGAAAATCTTATCTAATGTGGGTGTTTATGTAGGCCCCGAAATGTTTGAGAATGTGGGCCCTGGCTGGTGCATGAACGTGTAGCCATGAGAATGTGTTTGTCAGTGTGTTGCTAGC
Source organism: Eriocheir sinensis (assembly GCF_024679095.1). Classification (NCBI taxonomy): domain Eukaryota; kingdom Metazoa; phylum Arthropoda; class Malacostraca; order Decapoda; family Varunidae; genus Eriocheir; species Eriocheir sinensis. The sequence goes on along the minus strand of NW_026110356.1, from coordinate 84,426 downwards.
CTGCTTGTTACTTGTTTGGGGAGAGAGAGAGAGAGAGAGAGAGAGAGAGAGAGAGAGAGAGAGAGAGAGAGAGAGAGAGAGAGAGAGAGAGTCATACAGACACGGTCTGATCACATGATAGACTCGTGGTTGACAGCCTGAACCACCCCACAAAGTGTGTGTGTGTGTGTGAGCTGTCATTTATCATCGACTGAGTGGAGACTTCATTGTGCAAGGTGCGGTGGCAGGTTGTCGTGCGGCTGTCAGCTTAGGAGGAAGCACAGCTGGAAGGGATGTATGAGTCTTGTGACTGCCCATTAGTTACATACTGAGGACTGAGGGAGGGAAGGACAGTAAAGAAATGCAGAACCTATCACGCGAGGGAGGCAGCAAGGCAATGAGGAGGGACAACACTATAAAGATGAATGAGTCTTGTGCCTGTGTTAATTAGTTACCCAGGAAAGGAAGAGGAGGAAAGCTATGCAGAACCTGTGTAGTAAACGAGGACCTGATGATAGTAGTAGGGAGGCAGGAAGGCGTTAAGAGAAGGGCAATAGTAAACGGATGAATGAGTTTTGTGCTTGTGTGTCCATTAGTTACTGAGGGAAGGACGAGGAGGAAAGAAAAGGAGAACCTATCACGCGAGGACCTGGTAATAATAGGGAGGCAGGAAGGCGGGACTAATAAGAGCAAGTTATACTGTTTTACGCAGATGGGGTTTGTAAGCTAAAAAACTAAATGCGAAAAGTCCTTGTGTAATGTTTGGTGCTGATGTTGGTTGGTGTTCTCAGACGCTTCCACCTCTCCCATCAACGATTTTCAAAGGCCGGAAAGAAGATTAGTTGGGGTCTAATGACTGTTTTTTTAGGTTCCTGGTACAGAAGAAGAGTTAGACCAGGGTCATAAAACTACCCATGGAAATAGCCAGGAATCCTACGAAAACCTTGGGAGCTTGGAAGCCGAAATGTTTCAGAAAATAGCCCATCGATGTGGTTTAGGGCGTTTGTCAGGTTCTGTAATGATGGGATAGATAGACATTGAATAAACTTAGTCCGTACTATATCCTTTGGGAAGCCAACTACTGGATTAACGTTGCCATTAGCCCCGAAGTAGTGTTACCCACAATAAAAGCTTAGGAATTGGAGAATACTGTGCAGGAAATCATGTTCATAGCCGGTGCCAAGTAGAAAACCTGACCATTAAGGGGAATATAGTTAGGGTTGGCGTGCGAGGCGAGCACCACGTTTCCATCAGCGGGAAATGTTTATACCGAGTCCTCCCTTCCTGGCGGGCATCGACGCAGCTCCCACACTGAGGACCTAATGGCGAAGGCGGCGACGGGGAAGCAGGAGAAATAGATATACCTGTTGCCATCCGCTCCTGAGTGATTTTTTTCATTGGTACGAGAAGCTTGCAATTATGTGATGAGTTTAATGGTGCGGCAGTTAACAATACGCCATTACGGGATGATTTATGTGCCCTACGTTTTGGTGGGTGAATTAAAACTTATTTGTTTGTATTTTGTATTTGAGGAGTTATTACGTTAGCTCTGAGGTAAGGAAGGGAAGGAATATAAGTTCATGTAAGTCATATCTTTTCGTAGAGATGGGTTTGAGGTTCTTGAATAAAAAAAAAGTGATAATGTTGGTTTGTTAGTATTTGACGAGTTGTTATGTTAGCGTTGAGGCGAAGTGAAGGAATTCAGGGTCTCATGAATCATATATATCTTTTCGGAGGGTTTCCTCCCATGTGTAAAATGATAGATGTTATTGATAAAAAACGCAGACTTGGATATAATAAAAATTCACTGACTTTGATATATTCTCTCTCTCTCTCTCTCTCTCTCTCTCTTCGCTCGTTTTTGCCGTTTTATAGCGCGCGCGCTTTGTAAGGTGTTTTTATGTTTATGTAAAGCGAGACGATATTCATAAAATCACTGACTTTGATATATATTCTCTTTTTTCTTTGTTTATTTTTACATCTTACATATTGTAAATGTACATATGTTGATGAGCGGGCAACGGCCCGCCGCTGGGGGTATATTCTCTCTCTCTCTGCACTCCATGGTACATATATGTTGATGAGCGGGCAACGGCCCGCCGCTGGGGGAATGCTCTCTCTCTCTCTCTCTCTCTCTCTCTCTCTCTCTCTCTCTCTCTCTCTGCACTGGGCCATGGTTTTTCTCTTTTCTGGCGCCTTGTGTGTGTGTGTGTGTGTGTGTGTGTGAGTGTGTGTGTGTGTGTGTGATTAGAGCGCCTCCGTGTCTTATTTGGCCGGCAGCAGTCGAGTGTTTAGGAGGAAGAGGAGGAGGAGGAAAAGGAGAAGAATGGGGAGGAGGAGGAGGGCAGCTGTCTGGTGCTGTCGAGGATGGAAGGTGGCTGTACGAGAGAGAGAGAGAGAGAGAGAGAGAGAGAGAGAGAGAGAGAGAGAGAGAGAGAGAGAGAGAGCATTGGGACAGTCATATGTTTTGCACCGGACTGCTAATAATGATTCAAGTACACACAACATTCTCGAATCTCTGGCATCACCATCATCAAGGCGTGTATAGTACTGTAGGTCCCTCGCTCATGAGGATGACGGGGAGGAGAAGGCTGAGGAGGTGGAGAAAGGGGGCGAGGGAGGGGTATCAGGAGGGTGAGGAACGGGGAGGCGAGAGAGGGCATGTCTGTGTGAGAGATAGGATGGGCAAGTACAATTAATTTGAGTACCGGTAGTACCGGTACCGAAAACTCATTTACCGTTAATACCGGTACCGGTACCAGTACCCAAAGGAGTATTTTTTTTTATCTTAATGACTTCTGAATAAATTCCCAAATAAATTTCCTGTAAAGGAAACTCTCTCTGTCTCTCTCTCTCTCTCTCTCTCTGAATGAAGTGAATATTTATTTTTTCGATAAAAATAGCATGTATATTTATTATGGATGTACTGATCATAGTCTAATAACAATAACAATATTTATTAGCAACCTAAAAGATAAAGAATCGGACATCAAGAATTATCCAGTAACTCCAATAATTCAATGAAGGTTCACGTTTACGTAGTGGCGACACCTCGAGCACCAAGATCCAAACGGTACCGGGCGGCAATGCTCTGTGCCGAGTGATCATGAGGCTGTGGCACCAGGTACGGGTACCGCGCCGTTTGAATAGATTCTTCGGCACCAGGTACCGGTACCGGTGCCGTCTGAATATTTTCTCGGTAATTCAGGTACCGGTACAGTGCCGAGAAGAATCGATTCAGCCGGCACCCGGTGCCGGTACCTGGTGCCGCGAAGCCTCATGACCACTCGGCAGTGAGCATAGATGCTAGTACAGTTACCGTTTGGATCTTAGTAACGCTCGGCGCTCGCCCGCCTCCATGCGGTATCACCCGGTATAGGCCGTGTGTGGAGACGCTGAGTCACTGCCTTGCTGACCTCCCAAGTTCCCACCATTTTGTCCTGCTTTTCGTTTCCCACCACAGCTCCTGTTTCCATTATTTTATCATTTTATTTATTTATTGATTTATTGTAATTTTGATGTCCGATTTTTTTTTTTTAGGTTGCTAATAAATATTGTTATTGTTATTAGACTATGATCGAGTACTCCATATCACAGAGATATCCAATCACTGAGTGGTGATCTCTATATCTCTCTATTTATCTATCTCTCTCTGAATGAAGTGAATATCTATTTTTTTGATAAAAAAATAGCATGTATAGTTAGTATGGATGTACTCGATCATAGTCTAATAAAAATAACAATATTTATTAGCAACCTAAAAAAAAATCGGACATGAAGAATTATCAATAAAGCCAATAAATAAATCCGAGCAATCTGGTACCGGTACCGAGCAATCTGGTACCGGTACCGTACCGTTTAGCTGGTACCGTTAGTACCGGCACTGGTACCGGTACCTGCCCACCCCTAGTGAGAGATTGGAGGGAGGAGGGGGTAGAGATGGGGGCACGAGGGGTGTGTGCCGCTGAGATTGACGGGGAAGAGAAAAGATGAGGAGGGAAGAGGTAAAGGGAGGGAGTTAATTATATCCAGCGTGGGTGGTGCGGGACGTACGGTGTATAGCCAGGGGCCGAGTGTGATTATACGTCTGGACTTCCGCTCGCTTGAAGGATAAATAACACAGAGGCCATGTAATTGAATAAGTAAGGTTCATGCGACAGTAATTATCACGATGGAAACTGAAGTACAAGCAAAGTGGAGACGACTGTAACAGTGTGTACCAACTTTCTTTCGCTTGTTTAAGGACACGGGAGGTGGTGGCTGAGTGAGTGAGCGCGACCTCCAGGAGGACGCAGGTTCGCGTCCCGCCCGCCGCTCAGGGTTGGTGATTTTTTTTATTTAAAAAAAAATCAGATTTTTTAAATTTAAATCAGATTTTTTTTTTTTTAAATCAGATTTTTTTATTTTTTTATTAATCAGCATAAAGATATTTGGAAACTATATAAATTCTATACATTAGTTTAAAACACATTTTGGAGTGTTCTTCCAGCATGTTGCATCATCTCTCACTTGGTTACAATGTGTTTGAACCTGTCAAGCAGCCCAGTAGCCACTGACCAGGATTGCATCATCTCTCTCAGGCTCTGTCCTGTTCCTCTTACATCATGTTAGGACATAGCCGGACTTGTGCCACTGTGTAGTAGTTTGACTGTTTGGGTGTTACAGGCCAGCCACTCATTCTTGAGCTAACAGCAAGAGCGTAGAGGTGTCACTGACCACAAGGATTAATGTATCTGGTAGGAAGAGTGATCCAGTGTGAGAACATTTTAGCAGAATTCCTTCAAAGTCTGGGAAAGCATGGAGAGCTATATGCAAACAGTGTAAACTGTGAGTTACAATAAATAGTAGCAAGACTGAAAATAACCAAATTTATTGTCATAAGAATTAAAAACCTTATTTTTTAAAGATTTTGAATTTTGATTTCAAAGACTTCTTATGAACTACTTTCAAAGAAGTGTATCATTATTTTTCAAAGACTGCTTTTACAGTATAAATTCAATATGCTTTTGTTTTAAATACAGGCCATAATATATTTATTGAATTCATTACTTCAGAAAATAAGTACAGTTCATTATAAGTAAACCTCTTTGATTTCCTTTTTTTAATAGCATGTGGAATTTTTTGCTATTGTATTGTATGGGGGAGGTGGTGGCTGAATGGATAGCGTGACGGCCCCGCGTTCGGGACGACGCGAGTTCAATCCCCGACCGGTGCCACCAAGCTGGGATTTTTCAGCCGCCGCCGAGTGGCTTAAATCTACCCACATGCTGTCCAGAAGACCACCTATCAACCCGGACTTTAGATTCTAGGATTAAAGATGAGCTCCGGGAGGGCAGCATGAGCTAATGCAAGATGGCGCCACAATAAACACTGGCCTGCGCCAGAACGGGCTAGGCCGACCATCAGGCCCCACCGGGAAGTATATTCGCCAAGTCTGGAACGCCTCGTCTCCACGGGAAATTAGGACCAATCACAGCGCGCGCTCAGCCAGGCCACGTATTGCCAGCTCGTGAAGTCATTACTTACCCTTTATTTACACAGTTTTATCAAATATATGTTAATTATTTCGTGAGAACACACATATTTTCAACAGTTGAGATGTTTATACTGATGTTACTGATGTCTGACACATTATAGGAAGTGGGCGGAGAGTTAGGAAATAGTGGGCGGAGAGTTAGGAAATAGTGATCACAGAACGGTTCGTTTTAGCTTAGACTGGGCGGTAACCCGCGAACCAAACCCAGTGTTAGTGCCAGATTTTAGAAGAGCAAACTACGAGGGGCTTGAAGACATCTTGAAGGGGTAAACTGGGATAATTTAGGATTCATGAGGGCCAGAACTGCGGATTGGAGAGCCAGGAGAACCAGGTAGAAATGTCTTACAATAATTTAGTTAGAGTAATAGTAGAGGGCAAGAACAGCATATACCACAGCGAACACTTAGAAAAGAAAACAATGATCCTAGTGGATGACTCGTGGACTAAAACACGAGATTGGGTTAAAGAAGGAATTTATCAGAAAATAAAGAATGGGGAAACACATCTCAGGGGGCCGGTACGTCGAACTATCTAGATTAGAAAACACCAGGATAGCAAGAAAGAACTATGAGATCAAAGTAGCAAATGAGGCGAAAAGTAATCCTAAGGGCTTCTTTCAGATGTATAGAACAAAACACGGGAGAAAATTGACCGCTGAAAACAAACACAGGGGAGCTAGTAGAAAATTACGAAAATATGAGCACATTGTTGAACGACTACTTCCTTTCAGTATTCACACAGGAGGATCGAACGACTATACCGGAAAGAGTTCAGGTGTACGAGGGCGGGGATGGCGATAAATTGAGGGATATAATCATTACCAGGCAAGTAGTTCAGGATGAGATAGATAAGCTGAAGAAGAACAAGTCGCCAGGTCCTGACGGGATATTTCCGAGGGTATTAAAGGAGTTAGGTGATATAATCAGTGATTCACTAACCGACATCTTTAAGATGTCGGTAAATACTATGTGCCGAGCCAATGGAAAGTAGCTAATGTGACGCCGATTTTTAAAAAGGGAGACAGGTCAGTTGCTTCAAACTATCGCCCAATTAGCTTAACATCGGTTATAGGGAAGATGCTGGAGTCCATAATAGCCAGGAACATTCGGGAGCATTTAGAGAAACATAGCTTAATTCACGACTCGCAGCATGGGTTCACAAAAGGTAGGTCATGCCTCACCAATCTCTTGTCCTTCTACAATAAAGTATTTGAGGCGGTTGACAGAGATGAAAATTATGATGTAATATATCTTGATTTTAGTAAAGCGTTTGACAAAGTTCCTCACCAACGACTGTTGCTTAAATTACAGGCTCACGGAGTAGAGGGTAAAGTTTTGAACTGGGTCAAGGCGTGGCTTAGCAATAGGAAGCAAAGAGTGCAAATCAATGGTAAAAGATCTGACTGGTGATGTGTTACGAGTGGGGTCCCACAAGGCTCGGTATTAGGTCCACTTTTGTTTATTATTTATATCAATGACTTAGACACAGGAATTAGTAGTGATGTTAGTAAATTTGCAGATGATACCAAGATCGGTAGAGTAATTGAGTCGGATCAGGACGCTAGTATTCTCCAAGGTGAACTCAACAGATTATATGACTGGGCGGATAAATGGCAGATGGAGTTCAATGTAGGAAGTGCAGTATTTGAGTGTAGGTAGGAACAACCCTCACATAAATATTGCTTAAATGACACTCTCAGTAGTACGTCTGGGTGCGCGAGGGATTTAGGGGTCTTAGTGAGCTCTGATCTCCGTCCAAGGGCACAATGCATTCAAGCTAGAAATCGAGCTAATAGGGTACTGGGATTTATTTCAAGGAGCGTAAGCAACAGAAGCCCCGAAGTCTTCCTCAAACTATATTTAGCATTAGTTAGACCTCATCTTGACTATGCGGTTCAGTTCTGGTCACCCTACTATAGAATGGATATCAAAATGTTAGAATCGGTGCAGAGGAGGATGACTAAGATGATTCAGGGGTTGAGAAACTTGCCATACGAGGAAAGACTCAAACAGTTAAACTTGCATTCTCTAGAAAGGCGAAGGGTGCGTGGAGACATGATCGAGGTTTATAAATGGATGAAGGGCTTTAATAAGGGAGACATTCATAAGGTTTTGTTGGTAAGAGAACCGGATAGGACACGAAGTAATGTGTTTAAACTGGATAAATTCAGATTCAACAGGGACATAGGCAAAAATTGGTTTACTAACAGGGTAGTGGATGAGTGGAATAGGCTTAGCAGTCATGTGGTGAGTGCCAATACAATTGTCACATTCAAAAATAGACTAGATAAATTCATGGAGAGCGATATTAGGTGGGATTAGATACACGGGAGCTTAGGGTCAAAGGAGCTGCCTTGTACAGGCCTGCCGGCCTCTTGCAGACTCCTGCGTTCATATGTTCTTATGTTCTTATAACTGATAACTGTGTCGAGCTGCTATCTGGGGAACACTGACGGAATATCGTCCCTTGCTCCTCGGCTGTGTTACTTTATTTTCAACGGCAGAGAAGTTTCGACTGCGGTTATTGCTGTCTGATATGCTATAACACAGAGCTGGAACACATAACTGATAACTATGACGAGCTGTTATCTGGGAACACTGACGGAGCATCATCCTTGCACCTCGGGCCGTGTTACTTTATTTTCAACAGTTGAGATGTTTCTGCTGATGTTACTGATGTCTGACATGCTATACCACAGGGCTGGAACACATAACTGATAACTGTGATGAGCTAAGTTGTCTGTGGGGGCGTGAGCTGGATACATGGGGAGCGTGATTCCGTCTGCCAAAAATTGCATTTTTTGCAAGAAAGACACCCACCCACCCACACACGCATACACCCACCCAGACATTCACACACACACACACACACACACACACACACACACACACACACACACACAGTCACAGTGCCAGAAAAACACACACACACACACAGTCTGGGGTCTACTTATAGCCATTAGGAAAATGTTAGCTTTCAGTTAAGGCACATAAGAACTAACTCTCAATTATAGTAGACAGAGGGAGTGCAACTTTAGGTAAGGAGTTGGTAATAAGCCGTGGTTACACCCTCACACTCAAGATATGGCACTGAAGAGCACTTTGATGAATTGGACAATTTTTTGATAACTTATACCAGTGATAACTATATGCACGTACTTTGTGGTGATTTTAATGCTCATACTCTCACTATGTCTGCCTCTGGTGCTGGTGATGATGATCGGGTGCCTGCCGAGGTACCCCACACAAGTGTAACTGATTATGGTATACCTAAGACCAGGGCAAACCAAGATCTGACCCTAGACAGGAACTTTATGGCAGGAAACTGGTTAAACTTTGTAAAAATCATCAAATGTTTATATTTAAGGGAAGGATGGGGGAAGACTGTGGCATTGGCAAGCCTACAACTACATACAATAGGCGGTGGCCGAACTGGTAGCGTACTGGGCTCACATTCACCGCGTGATGGACGACGCGGGTTCGAATCCCCACGCTACCACTCGGATTTTTCAGTCACCGCCGAGTGGCTTAAAACTACCCACATGCTGTCCTGAAGACCACCCATCAACCCAGACTCTAGAGGAAGCCGTCCGCGAATCAAGAACGAGTTCCGGGGCGGCATGAGCCAATGCAAGATGGCGCCACTATAAACACTCGCCTGCGCCAGAACGGGCTGGGCCGACCATCAGGCCCCACCTGGAAGAAGCCTTGGGCCGACCATCAGGCCCCATCAGGAAGATGCCTACCGGCGCAACAGGCAACGACGTAAAAAAACAAACATAAAACAACAACTATAGATTACATCTTAGGTTCACCAGAAGTTATGCAGTATGTGGTGGTTTTTAGAGTATTGGATTATGATCCGCTATTGTCTGATGTACAATGTGGATTACACGGAAGGGTGAAATTTATGGGACCAAGTAATGTACCCGCTGTAAGCATGAGTGCCCAGGAGGCGGAACAAAGAAGAGCAAGTGAAAGGCCAGGAAAGTGGAATGCTGAGAGAAGGGGTTTGTGTATATGTGAGGAATATTAGTGAGTGTAAGGTAATTGAGTTGATAGTTAAGTTGAATAATTTATCCATAGCTGATATTAACCAGGAATTAAAGCAAATATTGATTGACCCTGCACTTTCAACTTTTCCACAGCATAAGAAAAAAACATATATCAAAAAGAGCAACAATGCCACTGTAAAGGGTTATGACGAACAATGCTGGAAAGTAAGAAAGGAGTACCATAAAGCTAGGCATAGATATCATTTTCACAGGAATAGTGTAAACTTTAACAGCTTGATTGAGGGAAGCAGAAAATACAAAACAAATCTTAAAAGAATAAAAGGCAAGAAGATAAACATAATTAAAGAACTTGGAAATGCAAAAGTGATGACCCTAAAGAATACTGGAAAATCCTTAATGGTCAGAAAAAGAGCCATCAGATCCCCATTACATTAAATGAATTTACGAGCATTTCAGACAGTTAGCGAGTGATGACAACATTGATTATAATGAAGTAAATATTCTAAATGATCATGATAATATAGATAATGAACTCTCACCATTACTTAATGACCCTATAACTAACAAAGAGGTTGCTAGAAATATTTAAAATTAAAAAAAAACAGTAAATCCCCAACATCTGACATGATATTAGATGAATACATTAAAAGTACTGAACATATTTTGTTCCCCTATATGTTAAGCTGTTTAATAAGATACTTGATGCTGGCGTCATGCCATCTGAGTGGCTGGTTGGGACAATAGTGCCACTTTATAAGAATAAGGGTGACGCTCAGGATGTTAACAACTTCTGGGGGATCACTTTGCTTAGTTGTATGGGAAAGCTGCTTACCTCAACACTTAACGAGAGACTTAATGAATACTCAAATACTAAGTTTATTAATAATTAATGAAACACAAGCAGGTTTTAGGCATTGGTACTCTACACTGGATCATATATTTTTGCTTAAATGTATAATTGATTTGTTCAACTGAAGAAAAAGGAAGCTTTTTTGTGTGTTTGTGGACTTCAAGACAGCTTTTGATATGGTGTGGCGTGAAGGTTTGTGGTACGTTGGTGAAGGAAAAGGTGAAGGGGAAAATATTTAATGTAATCAGAAACATGTATGACAACATCAGGTCTTGTGTCATGCTGAACCAACAGCCATCAGACACCTTTGTATGTAATGCAGGGTATGGCAGGGAGAAAATTTGTTGCCATTGTTGTTTGCTTTTCATATTAATGATACTGAAAGTAAATTGCTTGAAATTAGTTGTAATAATGTAGATTTTGGTGATGATTTCTTAAATTCATACCAAAAACTCCTGGTATTAATGTATGCAGATGATACAATTATTGTGTGTGATAGTGAGGAGGAATGCAACAAGCCTTGACTGCTTTGAATTTGTACTGTAATCAGTGGAAACTACAACTTAACTGCAACAAAACAAAAATAGTCATGTTTAGTAGAGGAAGAGCCAACATTGATAACTACAAATCTGAATTTGGAGGTGAAAACATTGAAGTAGTGGAAAACTATAAGTATCTTGGTGTTATTTAATTACAAAGGAAGGTTCCGCAAAGGCGAGCTGGAGCTAAAGAACAGGCAACACGGGCAATGTATTCACTGATAGGAAAGTGTAGGAAATTTGACTTGCCAGCCGACATGCAAACTGAACTATTTAATACCACGGTGTTGCCCGTACTGACCTATGCTTCAGAGATTTGGGGATTTTACAGAGTTAGAGAGTTAGAGCCTTCGCATATGAAATTTTTAAAACAGGCATTGGGAGTTCATAAGAATACTAGCAATGACATGGTATATGGTGAACTGGGAGTATTTCCACTTGGCATACATGTAAAGAGCAGAATGATGGGAAATTGGTCAAAATTATTTGAGGTAAAGATACAAAATTTTGTTCAGTAATGTATCACTGCTTGTTACATTTGGATAGGTTAGGGATATATACTTCTCCATGGTTAGCCTGTGTGTGTGTGTGTGTGTGTGTGTGTGTGTACGTGTGTGTGTGTGTGTATTTCTTGCAATGTGTGTATTTATTTATTTATTGCAATGGGTGTGGGTGGGTGGATAGGTGTCTTTCTTGCAAAAATGCAATTTTTGGCAGACGGAATCACGCTCCCCTTGTATCCAGCTCACGCCCCCACAGACAACTTAGCTCGTCACAGTTATCACTTATGTGTTTCAGCTCTGTGTTATAATGTGTCAGACATCAATAACATCAGTAGAAACATCTCTACTGTTGAAAATAAAGTAACACGGCGCGAGGAGCAAGGGACGATGTTCCGTCAGTGTTCCCAGATAGCTTAGCTCGTCACAGTTATCAGTTATGTGTTCCAGCTCTGTGTTATAGCATGTCAGACATCAATAACATCAGTAGAAACATCTCAGCTGTTGAAAATAAAGTAACACAGCCCGAGGAGCAAGGGACGATATTCGTCAGTGTTCCCAGATAGCTTAGCTCGACACGGTTATCAGTTATGTGTTCCAGCTCTGTGTTATAGCTTGTCAGACATCAATAACATCAGTATAAACATCTCAACTGTTGAAAATATGTGTGTTTTCACGAAATAATTAATATATATTTGATACAGCTGTATAAATGAAAGGTAACTAATGACGTCACGAGCTGGCAATACGTGGCCTGGCTGAGCGCCCGCTGTAATTGGTCCTAATTTCCCGTGGAGGACGAGGTGTTCCAGACTTGGCGAATATGCCACCAGGAAGAAGCCTACCGGCGCAATAGGCCACGACGTAAAAAAAAAAAAAAAAAAAAAAAGGGAAGTGCTTTAATATTCTACTCCTCAGAAACAAATAAGTACAGTTCATTACAAGTAAAACCCTTTGAGTTAATTTTTTAATGGAATGTGGAAATTTTTGTTGTATTGTAAAAGGAAGCTTTTAGTGTTCTATACCTTAGGAATATATAAAGCAGGTGTAAGTATGTATTTGTTTTATATTTTCCTTTACATTCCATGTTGGTTTGGGCAGAAGTAAATATTGATTTAAATCAATGATTTAAAAAAAAAATCATTTGATTTAAATCTTGATTTAAATCAGTGATTTAAATCAGCAACCCTGCCGCCGCTACATTCAAGCTGGCAATTTTTCAGTCACCGCCACTCTTCCGAACTCTACCCTCATGCTGTACTGAAGACCACCTATCAACTCCCTTCATTTCCCTCCTTCCCTCCTCCTTCCTTCATATGTCCCTCCTCCTCCTCCTTCTTGCAGTGATTACTTTACGAAATGCATGGAAGGAGGGACCGAAGAGAGAGAGAGAGAGAGAGAGAGAGAGAGAGAGAGAGAGAGAGAGAGACTCCTGAGGTTATCTATATGCCTTGCGGTGGAACGGAAAAGTCAACGGTAATGGAGTTTTCTTTAATAACAAACCTCAGGACAGCAGACGAGTAATTGCGTTTTTGTTCCATCGTATAATTCATGTTTTTGTGGCGAGGGTGTTAATTTGAAGGCTTGGGGCGAGACGGGATGTAGTACAAGAAGGAAAGGTTGGGGGGGGGGGGTAGAAAAAAGAAAAGAAAGGAGATCAGAAAGAGATGATGGGGAAAGGAGAGGAAAGCTGTGTGTGTTCTCCGTCTGTTCATATTCTTAAACATTTCCTCGCCCAAGCACATACACATGACAAGGCTTTCGTAGGAGTTGTGGGCGTTTCCAGGAGTAGCTTTATGACCTTGGTGGTAGTGTGACTTCTTCTGTACCGTGAATATGACAAACAATGAAAATCCGATTCGTCTCTCTCGTGTGTGTGTGTGTGTGTGTGTGTGTGTGTGTGTGTGGTTCTCTCTCTCTCTCTCTCTCTCTCTCTCTCTCTCTCTCTCTCTCTCTCTCTCTCTCTCTCTCTCTCGTGGTGGCAAGCCAGAGATTCTGTGCCTGTTAAAACTTGATTGGATGACGCGACCAAGGGCAGGGAAGGGGGGGTAGGAAGGGAGGGCATCACGTGCATGTGTGTGTGTGTGACTTAAACAAAACATTGACGTAAGTAGCCGTAAATAAATGTAAACAGACCTAAATAGTGTGTGTGTGTGTGTGTGTGTGTGTACAAACAGAACAGTGACGTAACTAGCCTTAAATGAATGTAAACAGACCTAAATAGTGTGTCTGTGTGTGTGTGTGTGTGTGTGTGACATACAGAACATTGACGTAACTAGCCGTTTATATATGGACACAGACCTATATAGAGTGTGTGTGTGTGTGTGTGTGTGTGTGTGTGTGTGTGTGTGTGTGTGTGTGTGTGTGTGTGTGTGTGTGTGTGTGTAATAATAATAAACGGTTTAAAATGATATCAGCTGTAAAGCTGAAAATATACACGTTAAAAATACTCTTTTGGAATCTTATAGAAAAAAAAGGAAAATGTACAATATAGAAAGGGATATAGGGGTCTGGGGTGGTGGGGGGGAGGTGAGGTGGTGGAATGCAGTGCGCTGGTGCGGTAGAAGGCGGTGTGGTTTTTCGGATGACGGGTCAGGTGCAGGGTTGGATCAAATACTGATTTTATATAAGTCAAATACAAATACAAATACTTTTGTTCGGGATTCCAAAAATACAAATACAAATACAAATACTTTTGTTCGGGATTCCAAAAATACAAATACAAATACAAATACTTTTAATCCTGAATCTAAAAATACAAATACAAATACTTATATTCCTGAATCTAAAAATAAAAATAAAAATAAAAATACTCCTATTCCAGATTTCAAAGATGCAAATAAAAATACTCCTGAAATTATACAAAAAATATAAAGATACTTTTTTCACAAGTTTACACTTCACATCATAATTGCATTTTGTCGTCATTAATGCCCGGAAGGTTTTCGGGCCAAGTTTTGCTCGCTTAGGAGTGTAAAAATTTCCGGCCTTACTAAACACCCTCTCAGATGGTGCCGGTAACTAACAGGTTCTTGCCTTCCACAAGCTCAAAGATTCAACGGTGCGGAGATGAGTACCTACCGCAGCCACACACAGCTATTTTTTTTTTTTTTACAGCGAAGGAGACAGCACAAGGGCACACAAAAAGGAAACAACAATAAAAAAAAGTCCGCTACTCGCTTCTCCTGTAAAGAATCCGAAGAGGTGGCCGAAAGAGCAGTCAACTACGTGAGAAGATAGCGTAAGAATAGCGTATGCACCCGCCTTTAACTTTACCTTCAGTTTTCTTCCTTTGGTGTCATGGCTAAGTGCAATGGTTAACACACATATACTCTCTCTCTCTCTCTCTCTCTCTCTCTCTCTCTCTCTCTCTCTCTCTCTCTCTCTCTCTCTCTCTCTCTCTCTCTCTCTCGCCAAGGACTTGCAGTGCTTGGAGACCCGAGTCAAGTGATCACTGAAACTGGTCGTCAGTTATTCTCTGTTTTGGTTCATTTTTTAGTTTTATTTTCTTCAACGTCTTCTGCGTAGTCATCAGAAATGGCCGCCTTTATGTTAGGCTGAACTTGACTGATAAAAAGGTTCAGGTTTTTTCAGGACACACACACACACAAACACACACACACACTCACACTCCATCAGGACGGAGACGCGTATTCACACTATTTTTTCCTCACCACTGCCACTCTCTCTCTCTCTCTCTCTCTCTCTCTCTCTCTCTCTCTCTCTCTAAAGTACGTAACAATAGAGAACGGAGAATGAGTTTTAAACGCTCGAGGAAGTTTAAGAAATGTGCCGTAAGGTTGTGACGGAAACTGAAGTGCTAAAAGGTGCCGCCTCGTTAGCTACTGCGTACTACTTGCTGCTATACTGTTATCATCATTATTGAGCACAGTGAGTGGGGTATACGCGGAAGATTACAAATATCACTAGTTATAAAAACTATCTTACTCAGCCAAAATCAAGACACAGATAATATATATATATATATATATATATATATATATATATATATATATATATATATATATATATATATATATATATATATATATATATATATATATATATAAACATATGTTACAGTAAGATTGTGAAACTAGGGATTTCGTGAAATCCCTAGAACTTTCAGAGAATTCGTGAAATAACTGTTTCACTTAGGGACTTCATGAAATTACTAAAATATTTAGGGATTTCATGTATTTACTGGTTTCACTGTAAACCCTCGTCACCTCAAAGCATCGTCATGAGTAAACAAAATGTACAGCCATGGCTGATAGTCCTTGAGCAGGTGGTGGTGAATAACTGTACAGGGTGCTCGAACCACTTGATCTTTCAAACCACTCTCAACTTAGAGAGGGAATGCTCGGAACTTCAGTGGTTCGAAAACTTGCTTCTAGAATCGGAACTTCAGTGGTTCGAAAACTTGCTTCTAGACCTGTCAGTGTAAATAATGATGCGCTGCCTAGTGAACAGGTGTACGTGTGCTATTGTGTGGTGGAGGGTTACAACTGACTATTAAAGGCCAGTGTTAACTTTAAGTGATTGTGTCTGCTTTAACCCAAAGTTTGACTGCAAGTGTGGCATAACACATATTAACACATATTAACACATATTTACAAATCTTCTGTTGTTCTACGTATTTACTATCATCAGGGATTTCATGAAATAACTGTTGTATGATTTCAGTAAATACATGAAATCCCTAGATATTTTAGTAATTTCATGAAGTATTTACTATCATCAGGGATGTCATGAAATAACTGTAGTATCATTTCAGTAAATACATGAAATCCCTAGATATTTTAGTAATTTCATGAAGTCCCTAAGTGAAACAGTAATTTCACGAATTCCCTGAAAGTTTTAGGGATTTCACGAAATCCCTAGTTTCACAATCTTACTGTAATATATATATATATATATATATATATATATATATATATATATATATATATATATATATATATATATATATATATATATATATATATATATATATATATATATATATATATATATATATATATATATATATATATATATATATATATATATATATATATATATATATATATATATATATATATATATATATATATATATATATATATATATATATATATATATATATATATATATATATATATATATATATATATATATATATATATATATATATATATATATATATATATATATATATATATATATATATATATATATATATATATATATATATATATATATATATATAATCAAAAGGATAAAGATTGGGGAGCAGCGACGTAGCGATCTTTTTTTTCTGTATCCTCTTATTTTGGCCCTTGAGCTTTCTGTCTTCTGTGTTGAAAAAAAAAAAAAAACTGCCAAGTCCTTACCTCATCGATTTCCCTTTTTTTTTTAGCAAACTCTTTATCATTGTTAGCTACCATTTATTGTTTTATTTTTTTTACTTGGCGCTTTTCTTCGTTTTATTTTTTGGCTGCAGAAGGGGAGGGGGGGGGGGTGCAAACCGATATAATCCAAATTCTTCTTATTACTCTGTCCTACCTCCCCCCTCCCTCCCTTCCTCCCTCTTCTTGCCTCCCTGCCTCCGTCCTTCCCTTCCAGCTCAAGGTCGAACCGGAACTAAGGACTACACAATTAAAAAAAAATTGTGGCAGGGAAACGTGTAGGTAGAACTGACCATGACTGATGACGGACTAGATAAGTAAACAAATAAATAAGATGAACAAATAAGATAAACAAATAAACAAATAAAAGATATAGAGATAGAACTTATTTTTATTTATGCGGATTTTTTACTTATTCATCTACTTTTGCCCTTGAGCTGCTTCCTAAAAAAAAAAAATGGATAGATAAACATAATGATAGATAGCCATGCAGATAAATAGATAAGGAGTCAGACATATACATGTTCGATCGTTAGATGATTTGATAGTTAGTTAGTTAATAGGTAGTCCAATAGTACTCTTGTATAATACTCTTAGTTAGATAGGTAGTTTAATAGTTAGACAGTTTGAATTAGTTAGTTAGTTCATTAATTTTACTGTATTCTGTATTTGTTTATTTATTTATTTATTTGGATAATTTTTTTGTTTTTGTTTTATTTTATTTTGGTGTTTTTCTTTTTCTTTTTGTTTCTTTTTCCTTTTCTTTATCTTTTTCTTTGTTTTCTTGCTGTTGTTTTTCTTTTTTGATGTTCTTTTATTTCATATCATCCTCTTGTTGATGTTCGTTGGTCTGGGTGAGCCGCTTTCCTCCCAGAAGAGACCCACCCATGATTTTGGTGATGTTAGTTAGGGGCCGAAAGGTGGATGATGTTTCTTATATTTTTCTTCTCTTGATGTGTTTTTCTTCTTGTTTTTCTTTTCCGATGTTTTTTTCTGTTCTTCTTATTTCTTTTCTTCGTGTTTTTTATGTTCTTTTATTTCATATCATCCTCTTGTTGATGTTCTTCGTTGGTCTGGGTGAGCCGCTTTCCTCCCAGAAGAGACCCACCCATAATGTTGGTGATGTTAGTTTGGGGCCGAATGGTGGATGATGTTTCTTTGTATGTTACTTTTCTTGATGTTGTTCTGTTATTGCTGTTACTTTTCTTTTGCGATGTTTTTTTGCTCTTTTTTCCCCAATTTTTTGGTGTTCTTTTCTATATCATCCCTCTTTGATGTTCTTTGGTCTGGGTGAGCCTCTTTCTCCCCAGAAAAGACCCACCCATAATTTTGGTGATGTTAGTTTGGGGCCGAATGGTGGATGATGTTTCTTTGTATGTTACTTTTCTTGACGTTGTTCTGTTATTGTTGTTACTTTTCTTTTGTGATGTTTTTTTCTCTTTTTCCCATTTTTTTGGTGTTCCTTTCTATATCATCCCTTTTTGATGTTCTTTGGTCTGGATGAGCCTCTTTCTCCCCAGAAAAGACTCATCCATAATTTTGGAGATGTTAGGGCCTGAAGGTGGATGATCTGTGTTTTTTATTTTATTTTCTTGATGTTTTGTTACTATATTTTCCTTTATCTGGTGTTCCTCTTTATTTTCCTTTACATTGGTGTTCCCATCACGTGGATTGTCTACGACATCTAACGAGCACCACAAGCCCAGTTTATTGTTCAGTTTGCTCTCCTAGGCAGACTGCCTACCACGGCTGACAGCTCCACCTGCCCAGGTTTATTGTTCGGGTTTGCTCTCCTAGGCAGACTGCCTACCACGGCTGACAGGCTCCACCTGCCCAGGTTTATTGTTCAGGTTGCTCTCCTAGGTGGTGCCTATGACGGCTCACAGGCCCAACCTGCCCAGGTTTATTGTTCGGGTTTGCTCTCCTAGGTGGTGCCTATGACGGCTCACAGGCCCAACCTGCCAGGTTTATTGTTCGGAGTTGCTCTCTAGGTGTATTACCTATGACGGCTCTGAGCCCAACCTGCCCAGGTTTATTGTTCAGGTTGCTCTCCTAGGTGAATTGCCTACCACGGCTAACAGACCTCACCTGCCGGGTTTGTAATCAGGTTGCTCTCCTAGGTGAACTGCTTTCGCTAACGACCTCCACCTGCCGGGTTTGTAATCAGGTTTGCTCTCCTAGATGGTGCTTTCGCTAACGACCTCCACCTGCCCGGGATTGTAATCAGGTTGCTCTCCTAGGTGAACTGCTCACGCTAACGACCTTCACCTGCCAGGTTTTATAATCAGGTTGCTCTCCTAGATGAACTGCTTTCGCTAACAGGCTCCACCTGCCCGGGTTTATTGTTCAGGTTTGCTCTCCTAGGTGTATTACCTATGACGGCTCCTGAGCCCAACCTGCCCAGGTTTATTGTTCGGAGTTTGCTCTCCTGGTGTATTACCTATGACGGCTCACGAGCCCAACCTGCCCAGGTTTATTGTTCAGGTTGCTCTCTAGGTGAATTGCCTACCACGGCTAACGAACCTCACCTGCCCTGGTTTGTTGTTCAGGTTGCTCTCCTAGGTGAATTGCCTACCACGGCTAACGAACCTCACCTGCCCGGGTTTGTTGTTCAGGTTGCTCTCCTAGGCAGATCGCCTACCACGGCTAACAGCCCCACCTCCCCGGCGTTGTAGCCGAAGATCTCCGGCACCTCCGTCGCCGATGCGCCCTGCCAGGAGCCCTCCAGTCCTGCCATGCTCGCCTGGGGAGACCTTGGGCTCGCTGGCGCTCCACCGCCCGCCGATTCGAATAGGGCGGATGCAAGAACTCGCTTCTTAAAACTACCAGACTGGATTATAAAATTAATCATAAATGCCGTGAAGGCGCCGGTCACCGCGTTTATCGGTTCTTGGATGAAGGACCGACGGGCCTCGGGGACGCGCACAAGCATCATAAGGAATCCTCGCCGCGGCTTCCGGCGCACCATCCTTTTCCCTGTCTTTCTTACTTCCAATTTTCTTTTAATTATATTTTCTTTCTCTGATTGACTGATTGATTGATTTTACATAGTAAATTGGTTCACCAATTAACGTCTTTCAGGTCCATTGCATTCACACACCTGCTGAGGGAGAACACCAGTGAGCGTGTTGACTCACGAGGACGGCCCACTAAAGTTTCCTAACCTTTGTATTGGGCTGCCACTTCTCTTTAGTCGTCTGTTCCTCTATTTTTCTCTTCTTTATTTCATTCTATTTCTCCCTTTCTTTCATCCTTGCTCTCTATACATATATTTATTTCAAACTTCTTCATCAGCCCCCTTTCCTTTCCATTCTCCCTCCCCTCCCTTTCATCTCCCTCGCCTCCCGCCCTTTGCTCTTTTTCTGTTATCATCACGACAGCTGTTTAATTTATCTGCGAGGACTTTTTTTTTTATGTTCGTGGATGTGACATGCTTCCCGGGGCGTCCATGTTGTTGCACAGCACCCTAGAATATTCTTGGCAAAGTGCTTCAAATTTTTGAAGCTTTTTGCATCACGCCAGTACCTCAGTGGATTGACATCAAAAGGCAAAACACCTTCTTCTAGGTACGTTTCAAGTTCTGCCTTCACCACTGTAGTGTCATTTGTTGATGCACTTGCCATCATTTGCCCAGCTGGAGGCATGTAGGCAAAACGACGAGGTCGTGTTGCACTCATGCCAGCCGAAAAGACGAAAGGCTCACTCTCTTGAAATGTTTTCTTCTTCAAGGTCGACTGAGTTGACTCGGAAATAATTAGGTCCACAATCTTGGAAACCTTTTCCTTTTGCATTTTCTTACATGGCATCCATGCCAGCTTAAACCTGGGGCCCATGACAGCTGCGGCAATGACATCAGTCCGCTCAAGAAATGGATGCAACCTCTTTTTGATAGATGACTGTAGTGCATATGCCAAGTTAAAGCAGTAGATCGGTTTACTGTCTCTCTCGTCGCCTACATCTCATCCCCTACGCCTCCCATTTCCGTGACGTCACACATTTCTGCGGGTGGATCCTTCTTCCGAGCCACCCATCCCTCAGTAACTCCCTAAATCCTCTCCTACTCCTCCTCCATGTGACCTGGGTTAATTTCCTCCTTACTCCCCACCTTTAATTTTTTTCCTCCTCCGCCTTCAACCTTAATCTTCTCCTTAAGGCGCGTCCACACCAGGAATCTTTGTATGTCAACAATGTATCCCAGACGTTTCCCAGGCTTTTCGGGAAGCAGTTGAGAATCAACTTGGATACATTCAGGAAAGAATTGAGAAACATTGAGAGAGAATCTATGCGTGTAATTCACCACGGACTGATCAAGTGTTGGACTCGTAAGCGCCAGCAAACCCTCCGACATGAGCAAGTGCACTTTAGCGTATATCTGTGTGTGTGTGTGTGTGTGTGTGTGTGTGTGTGTGTGTGTGTGTGTGTGTGTGTGCGCTCGTTCCTGTGTGTGTATATGTGTGGTGTGTGTGTGTGTGTGCGTGTGTGTGTGTGTGTGTGTGATTTTCAAGTCTTGATAGTAAAGTATAAACTATTTTTATATTCCAGTCAAATTTCATTTATATATTTATGGATGAGAGAGAGAGAGAGAGAGACCCTGACCGCTGGGAGTGACCTCCCTCAGGGGTGTGGGGATAAAGACATATCCCACACCTCACTCACGGGAAAAGGATTGGGATTATATTTATCATTCATTCACATACCTCAATATCTAGCTAAGTGTGTGTGTGTGTGTGTGTGTGTGTGTGTGTGTGTGTGTGTGTGTGAAACTATCTATCTATCTATCTATCTATCTATCTATCTATCTATCTATCTATCTATCTATCTATCTATCTATCTATCTATATATATATATATATATATATATATATATATATATATATATATATATATATATATATATATATATATATATATATATATATATATATATATATATATATATATATATATATATATATATATATATATATATATATATTTACACACACACATATATACATATACATATACCCACAGACACCCACACCCACACCCCGCATATACAGGCGCGCAGGCACTGAAGGTTCTCATGTTTTCCATCCTGGATGGAAAACATGGCTCTAACTGTTTCTCAGGACCGCCCACACCGGGAAAGTTTGTATGGAAACTCAGCTTTGACATTTCGAAGGTGTTAATGAGGCTCGTAAAAGGATCTCTGCCTGTCAGATTTTGGCTGCAGGCTGATGGAAGCTGGAATGGCTTTTCTGTGCCTGGTGTCGATTCGTGGTATTTTGGGAGCCACTGTTCGTAATAGTTCTTCAAAATCAGTGGTTGACCTTCCAAAAATTATTGATTAATCAAACCCTGCTCCATTAACTCTCGGCTCCGCCAAAAGTACGTCATTCTGTAATGCTCAACTTTCTATAAACGACCGCACCCATACGCGTTTTCTTGTCTTCTTTTTGCTCTCCAGTGAGTGCAATAATAAGTAAACACAGAGGCCATTGTAGCAATCTCCACACCGACATCCTGAGAACAACCCTGAGGTGTGGACAGAAAACATTGTTTCCCGAGGGTATTCAAATGTATGCCAGTGGTTTACCGAAACACTTGGAAACGTCTGGGATTCATTGTTGTCATACAAAGATTCCCGGTGTGGACACCTTAACCACTTTCCCCGTGATCTGACGTTAATCCTTTCCTCCTTCGCCTTCAACTTTAATCTGTTTCCTCCTCCGCCTTAACGCGGCTTAACATTACCTCTTTTCTATCTCCTTAACAGTATTTATCCTCCTCAAATGGTTTGACTCGAAATATAAATACAAATACAAAATACTTTTTCTGGGTGCCAAAATATAAATACAAATACAAATACTTTTTCTGGGTGCCAAAATATAAATACAAATACAAAATACTTTTTCTGGGTGCCAAAATATAAATACAAATACAAAATACTTTTTCTGGATTGCCAAAATATAAATACAAATACAAAATACTTTTTTTCTGGGTGCCAAAATACAAATACAAATACAAAATACTTTTTTCTGGGTGCCAAAATATAAATACAAATACAAAATACTTTTTTCTGGGTGCCAAAATATAAATACAAATACAAAATACTTTTTTTTTTCTGGATGCCAAAATATAAATACAAATACAATATACTTTTTTCTGGGTGCCAAAACACAAATACAAATACAAAATACTTTTTTTCTCTAGATGTCAAAATACAATACAAATACAAATACAATAAAATTGTATTTAAATACAATTCAAATACAAATACAATTGTATTTGATCCACCCCTGCTAGGTAATCCCTAGGCCGATAAAGGGATTAACCCCTCGCTCTCTACGCTCCTTCCTATGCGCACAACAGACACAAGGAGAAGTGACCGCAGGGAGTTTTAGGCCTTATTCTGTCCACCCCGTGAGGGTAATTATTAGGAACTGTCCTACGACCTGCGCACCGACCCGCCCTCTGCGCTTCCTCCTTCTCTGATCTCCACCTGTAATTATGGGTTTACTGCATGGTTCACCTGCTCCGCGCTGCGTCACGTGCCCCTTGTGCTTGTCGCGGGGCTTGACGACGTGCAGTGTGCCTCTTAACTTGTGAATAGCAGGCGACTCCTCTCCCAGTCATGGTGCCTCAGGAGTGTTTACACTTCTCGCCCCAGGGCGCAGATGTGGCCGCTCCCTCGCCCCCTCCTCTCCCCTCCTCCCCCCCCGCCCCTTCGGTTTGGTGTTGGCTCCAGTCAGGCAGTAACCGTCTCTCATGCTGCATTACGCTCCACTTCTGAACTGGTGCACAAGCTATACGGGCAGCTCCAAGGGTTGAAGTGCCCGTTTTATCAAACATTTCGGGGCTTAGACAATACACATCCACATTTGATAAGGCTTTCGTAGGGGTTGTGCTAGTTTTCTCATGGGTAGTTTATGAGCCTAGTGACGAAAAGAAGAGGAGGATGAAGTGAGACAATTTGATGTAACTAGGCCGTATTCCCAAATATTTCGGAGCTTACACGCCCACATTTTATATGGCCTTCATAGAGTCTTGAGGAATTACCAAGGGTAGTTTTATGACCCTGATGGTAGTTCGACCCTTCTTTGTACCATGAACCTAAAAGTACTCATGAGAACCCGACTGATCACCTTTTCGTCCCTTGGAAATAGATGATGTGCCTGAGAACATATATCTGACAAGGCTTTCATAAGAGTGTGGGTAATCTCAGGGGTTGCTTTAAGACCCTATTGGTAGTTCGACCCTTCCTTTGTACCATGAACCTAAAAAAACACTCATTAGAACCCGACTTATCTCCTTTGTCGCTCTTGAATATAGTTGATGTGAGAGCCGAAAGCGTCTGGGTCTTGCGGGGATTGCTCCCTCTTGCACAAAGGGAGCACGGGCCTTTGCCAAAGGCGGCCCGTAACAGAGCCGACAGACCGACTCTATCGGCGATCGAAATTTAGCCCAAGTCGGTCTGTCGACGAGGACTGGCGTGTCTCTCTGGGTCTTGCGTGTAAACAGTACCGACCAAGGAATGTTCAGTAGATAGGAGAAGTTCCGACCCGCTTTCTTTGGTTTTTCCTGCATTCATGCCGATACTTCGCGATCAGGAGCGCACCCGCCTGACTGATATCGTTTTCGGCATTTGTAAAGAGTTGCAGGAAGAGCCGAAAGCGTCTGACAGTACCGACCAAGGGTGTTCGAGTAGACAGGACAAGTTACGACCCGCTTTCTTTGTTTTCCTTCATTCATCCCGATACTTTGCGATAATTAGAGCACCAGCTGACTGATCTCCTTATCGGCATTTGGAAATCGTTACTGTGAGCCAAGTGCGTCTAACGAGTACCAACCCAAGGAGTGTTCAGTAGATGGGACAACTCACAACTTTAAGTTTTCCATCTCTGTAAATATATGTATACATGTTTAAATAAAAAAAAAAAGCTACGACCCGCTTTTTTTGTTTTCCTTCATTCATCCCGATACCTAGCGATGATTCGAGTACCAGCCTGACTGATCTCTTTTTCGGCATTTGGAAATAGTTACTCTTTGAGCCGAAAGCGTCTGACAGCACCGACCCAAGGGGTGTTCGAGCAGATAGGACAAATTACGACCCGCTCCTCGCCGAGTTTTTCCTTCATTCATCCCGATGCTTAGCCTTAATTAGAGCACCAGCGTGGCCCAGCACTGTTATTGTGGCAGCAACTCTCCCACGTTTGCACAGCGCTATGTACTTACTCGCGTCTTTTCGGGTCAGGGGGCGCCGATGTTCAGTTTTTGCGGCAATGTTGATATGGAAGAATATTTTGAATTTGGCTCAACTCTGACACTTTGGTGGACTTACTCTGAATGCTGTCCCTCTCTCTCCCTTACGACTATTCTGAATATTCCCTCTCCCTGTTCTGAATTATCTCCCTTACGACTGTTCTGGATACTCCCTCTCCCTGTTTTGAATACTCTCCCTTACGACTGTTCTGGATACTCCCTCTCCCTGTTTTGAATACTCTCCCTTACGACTGTTCTGGATACTCCCTCTCCCTGTTTTGAATACTCTCCCTTACGACTGTTCTGGATACCCCCTCTCCTTGTCTTGAATACTCTCCCTTATGACTGTTCTGAATACTCCCTCTCCCTATTTTGAATACTCTCCCTTACGTCTGTTCTGAATACTCCCTCTCCCTGTTTTGAATACTCTCCCTTACGACTGTTCTGAATACTCCCTCTCCCTGTTTTGAATACTCTCCCTTACGACTGTTCTGGATACTCCCTCTCCCTGTTTTGAATACTCTCCCTTACGACTGTTCTGAATACTCCCTCTCCCTGTTTTGAATACTCTCCCTTACGACTGTTCTGGATACTCCCTCTCCCTGTTTTGAATACTCTCCCTTACGACTGTTCTGGATACCCCCTCTCCTTGTCTTGAATAATCTCCCTTACGACTGTTCTGAATACTCCCTCTCCCTGTTTTGAATACTTTCCCTAACGACTGTTCTGGATACTCCCTCTCCCTGTTTTGAATACTCTCCCTTACGACTGTTCTGAATAGTCCCTCTCCCTGTTTTGAATACTCTCCCTTACGACTGTTCTGGATACTCCCTCTCCCTGTTTTGAATACTTTCCCTAACGACTGTTCTGAATACTCCCTCTCCCTGTTCTGAATACTCTCCCTTACGACTGTTCTGGATACTCCCTCTCCCTGTTTTGAATACTTTCCCTAACGACTGTTCTGAATACTCCCTCTCCCTGTTTTGAATACTCTCCCTTACGACTGTTCTGAATACTCCCTCTCCCTGTTTTGAATACTTTCCCTAACGACAGTTCTGAATACTCCCTCTCCCTGTTCTGAATACTCTCCCTTACGACTGTTCTGGATACTCCCTCTCTCTCGCCTCAGGAGAATCACTGATTGATAGTGATGAGGGGAAATGAGCAGGGCGTTAAATAGATATTTCTTAACTGTATTTACCAAGGAAAGATTAGATGATATACCTCAGGAGAACAGATCTACAGGGAAGAGGTAGAATAATTAACCGACATCAACATAAGTAGGGAGCTCGTGATTGAACAGATAGATGAACTTAAAGTCACTAAAGCGCCAGGGCCAGATGAACTTTTCCCCAGGGTATTAAAGGAATGCGAAACTGAAATAAGCGGGCAGTTAACAAAAGTATTTAGAAGTCACTAGACACAGGGGTGGTGCCTGTTTCATGGAGGCAGGCACGTTATTCAATATTTAAGAAGGAGACAAATCTTCTATGGAGAACTATAGGCCGATTAGTTTGACACCAGTTATAGGTAAAATGATTGAGTCCATAATAGCTGATAGTATTAGGGACCATATAGACAGACATAGTTTAATTCGACTCACAGCATGGGTTTACTAAAGGAAAGTCGTGCCTCACTAATCTTATATCCTTTACAATAGAGTATACGAGGCAGCTGACAATGGTGAGAGCTATGATGTGGTTTATCTTGATTTTAGTAAGGCCTTCGATACGGTACCTCACCAGAGACTGTTAAATAAAGTGAGGGCTCATGGGATAAGAGGAAGGTATTTGATTGGATTAAGGCGTGGATTAGCGACAGGAAACAGAGGTTACCATTAACAGTAAAAAAAATCCGAATGGGGTAATGTTACCAGTGGGGCTCCTCAAGGTTCAGTTTTAGGCCCTTCTATTCATTATCTACATCAATGACATAGACAATGGGATAACTAGTGACATAGAGTAAATTTGCAGATGACACCAAAATAGGACGCACTATTAGGGCATGGGAGGATGTAGAGCACTGCAGGAGGATCTCAACAAACTGTCAGCTTGGTCAGAGAAATGGCAGATGAATTTTAACTTCACCAAGTGTAGCGTACTTAGTGTAGGAACACGCAACCCATTACACAGGTATAGTTTAGACTCACAGCGATAGGCAGGTCTGAGTGTGAAAGGGATTTGGGAGTGTTAGTGAACTCAGACCTAAAACTAAGGAAGCAATGTATTAGTGCGAGGAATAGGGCTAACAGGGTATTAGGCTTTATTAACAGGACGGTAACCAACAGGAATGCAGAGGTAATCCTCAGACTCTATTTAGCGTTAGTTAGGCCACTTAGATTATGCTGTCCAGTTTGGTGCCCACACTACAGAATGGACATCAACACTAGAATCAGTTCAGAGGAGGATGACCAAGATGATTCAGGGGCTGAGGAACCTCCCATATCAAAATAGGCTGAAACATCTAAACTTACATTCACTAGAGACGAAAGAGTGCGGGGAGATCTGATAGAAGTATTCAAATGGGTCAAGGGTTACAACAAAGGCGATATAAGTAAAGTACTGAGAATTAGCCAGCAGGATAGAACTTGCAGAAATGGATTTAAATTAGACAAGTATAGATTTAG
This sequence comes from Eriocheir sinensis, assembly GCF_024679095.1. Classification (NCBI taxonomy): domain Eukaryota; kingdom Metazoa; phylum Arthropoda; class Malacostraca; order Decapoda; family Varunidae; genus Eriocheir; species Eriocheir sinensis. The sequence continues at coordinate 56,747 of NW_026110356.1, read as the reverse complement.
GAGAGATATAGGCAGGCATTGGTTTAGTAATAGGGTGGTGAGGGAATGGAATAGACTCAGCAATCACATAGTTAGTGCAGGGACGATAGCTTGTTTTAAGAGTAGACTGGATAGCTACATGGACGTAATGACTTCATGTAAAACCAGTGACTGCTCCATGGAACTGAATCGAGGCCTGTTACCAGCTTAGTCCGTGAACGCCTGCTCCGGCTATATGGGCACGTGGCGCGCCTCCCAGACGTCGATCCTGCTCACAGGGTTGTTTCCGTACGCGACAAGCCTGAGTAGAGGAGGCCAAGGAGACTTCCTGCCCGCCGATCCTACCTGGAAGGACTTGCGACGGATAGGGCAGTTGCGTGGGAGCTTGCTCGGGAAGACCTCTGGGAGTGGAGGCGGCGGGTGAGTGAAGCGACGAACCCCCGGGCGTATGGTCCCCATTAGTTAGTTAATTTGATCTCTAGGTTTAGGCAGCTACCAGTGTTTGCTACTCCTTATTCCTTTTTTGGTAAACAACATAACCCAATTATTCTTAATCCTTCCTTCCTTCCTTCCTTCCATAACCAAACACATAATAGCCTCAAGACAGTCTGGAACACCCAAAGGTTCAAACTCATTGCTATTCACGGGCCTCTTCATCCTTAAGTAAGTAAGTAGGAGGTTTAGGCAGCTCTGATCCTTCCTTCTTTCCTTACTTGCATAACCAGACACGTAACCTAAGACAGCCTCGAATACCCAAATGTTCAGACTCCCATCACGATTCGCGGACCTCTTTATCCTTAAGTAAGAGAGATTTTGAGGCTCTCCTACTTCTTGAACCGTCTTTTTCCTTCCTTCCTTAACCAGGCACGTAACTTCAGACAGCCTCGAATACCCAACGGTCCAAACTCATTACAATTCACGCGCCTCTTCATCCTTAAGTAAGTGAAATTTCCAGTAAGAATAGCCAAGTTCGCCCTTCCCAATGCGCTACAGGACAGATGGAGCCCTAATGGTTACAGGATCACGCAAGCAAAGTTTCAATCGTTACTGCTCGGCTCGCGACCCGAACTTCTGGTATTATTTATTTTAGTGGCCGTCCAAGGTGCCACGAGTAGGCCCTTGCGGTGACTAATAGCAGTTTCTTCGCTCGGGCTTACAGTGTTGGTCGCTTGAGAATTCCAACACAGAAAATTCATCACACACACACACACACACACACACACACACACACACACACACTGACTGGCTCCAGGATACCTCTGAAAAGACACACAAACACACACACACACACACACACACACACACACACACACACACACACGAACGTAAACACATAAATTGACGTATATGAATTTTTGTTGTGTTGAAAAAATCTACAACGACTGTTTCTTCAGATCTGAGAGAGATTTACATAGATTTACATAGAAAATCAGACCACACAGACCCCATGGTCCAGACTTGGTGGTCTGTCCTTAAACCTAAGTGATTTTACATTAATCAGAAGACTCCAAAACGTTGCATTTCTACTCTAGTTGATATTAAGTTGAAAGAAGTGACGGTCGAGTCGAGAGAGAGAGAGAGAGAGAGAGAGAGAGAGTGGTGAGAGATCCATCCTTCAAGCAACAGATGGAAGGGCTGGTTGGCTTCCTGGCTGACTGACTGGCTTACTGGCTGGTCCGTCCCCTTTCCGCTCTTTCGTTCCTCGTCTAGAGCCCGCCCGTGAGCCAGCCAGACAGACAGACATACAAACAGGTAGACAGCCAGGCGATCCACTCTTCCATCCCCCCCTCCCGCCATTATCGTCAGGTCAATAGCCATCACGCGGGTTGTCTTATCTCTCCCCTTGACTGGCGTGCCGTCCTCAGGTCCGCGTCGCCGCCCTCACGCGTCGACGAGCGTGAAATGAGAGATACCGAGGCGAAGAACATTTGTCACTCTGTCGTCTGTCGCCACAAGAACACTGAGGGACGGGACACAGCGGACGCATAACACCAGACAGACGTTTACTAAGGCCTGGAAAATGAATGCGTACAGGGATAAAGAGTGAAATCAAATTAACGAGTGTCAAATGAAGGATCCAGAGACGAAGAACATCTGTCATCACACACACAGGCAAGGAGAGGACGGGACACAGCCGACGCATAACACCAGACCTACGTGTACTTATTGTTTTCCCTCGTGTGTCTGTGCTGTGACATTAAATTGAGTGTAAAATGTAGGATTCAGACACGAAGAACATGTCACCTGTCATCACGCACGCGACCACCAGAGAAGGAACCCAGGGGACGCATAACGCCAGACAGACGTACTTATATCTTCTTATAGTGAGGGATGCTCCTACGTCTACTTATCCTAGGTATGATAAAGAATCCAGAGACGAAGAACACCTGTCATCACACACGAGCACCAGAGGAAGGGAACCCAGGGGACGCATAACACCAGAAAGCCGTACTTATATCTTCTTATAATAAAAGATGCTCCTACGTCTACTTATCCTAGGTATGATAAAGGATCCAGAGACGAAGAACATCTGTCATCACACACACGAGCACCAGAGGAAGGGAACCCAGGGGACGCATAACACCAGAAAGCCGTACTTATATCTTCTTATAATAAAAGATGCTCCTACGTCTACTTATCCTAGGTATGATGAAGAATCCAGAGACGAAGAACATCTGCCATCACACACACGACCACCAGAGGAGGGAACCCAGGGGACGCATAACACCGGACCTACGCACTTACTCTCCGTGTCTGTACAGTGAAATTAAATCACGCGAGCACGACCCTAAAGCGACGAGCTGTTCCGCGCCACCGAGCAGGAGGAGGAGGAGAGAAAGAGTCGCTGAGAGGGAAGGAAAATGTGTAAAGCAAAGGAAGGAAGGGATGGTGAGAGAAGGAACCAGAGCAATGAAGGAAGGAAGGAAGGAAGGGACGAAGGCAAGACACGAGGTTATTCCACGGAAATTACTGATGTTAAAATGTAAGGGTTAATTAAAAGAAATTCTCTCTCTCTCTCTCTCTCTCTCTCTCTCTCTCTCTCTCTCTCTCTCTCTCTCTCTCTCTCTCTCTCTCTCTCTCTCTCTCTCTCTCTCTCTCTCTCTGTTCACACCTTTTATCTTATACACATACAGTAAGTGGTTTCGTTATACCCTCCTTACGTTGTCTAAGTAACACTGCTTTAATAAGAAAATCTGATAGTTTGGCTTTTCGTTTTTTTATGTTTCTTTAAAGTCGAGTTACAGGGACAAGGGGCAGAACAAGAGGCTAAATGAGGCAGGGAAGGGAGGGAGGGAGGGAAGGAAGGAAGGAGGAAGGGAGAGAGGGAGGAGGGAGGGTATTGTCCTAAGGGGGCCACTTTGTAAACATTCTGCCCTGCTTTTCTGCTCGGCTCCCTTGAGGTGCGCGCCGCTCGTCCACCTCACGCGGCTCTGTGACAAGATTATCTTTTGTTTTTTCTCCGCCTGGACTTTTTTTTAACCTTTTCTCAGGGCGTGTTGGCGCGTGTGTGCTTGGCGGGGACGAGGCACCAGGGGTTGACCTTGTTACTGTGTGTGTGTTTGGACGGGAATGAGACTTTTACCGCGGCAATAGACAACGCGTGTCCTTGGCCCGCAGACACACCAGCTGGGCCCATACTCTCAAACATTTCGGGGCTCACACACTCACATTTGATAAGGCTTTCGTGGAGGCTGTCGGTGTTTCCATGTGTAGTTTTATGTGTAGTTGTGGTTTGAGAAAGCTTCTGCGCCATGACAGCCTGACTTATCGTCTTGGCCTTTGGAAGTATTATTTGTGAGAGCCGAAAGCGTCTGAGAATATTGGCACTGAGGGTATACTACGGGGTGCTGCGAGGAGGAGGGACAGGTGGGTATAGCAACATGTGTCTTAAGGTCGCAGACAGAGTATTGGCACCTTAGCGGGACGAGACAACGGGGTACTGCGGGAATGAAGGACCATTGGGTTTAGTAGCTTGTCTTTGGGCCGAACAGAGAGTATTGGCTGGACAACGGGGTGCTGGGAGAAGGAAGGACGCTTGGGTTTAGCAATGTTTATCTTTAATCCGCAGACAGACTTTTTATTTTTGTTACTATTAGAAGAGACGAGAAACTGGCAAAACCGGTAGATAAAACACCGAGGGAGTAACATGAAGTAGATGTTCTGATTGCGTCGGTGACTTGAAATGATTTACAGTATACTCAGTATCGACTGAATTCCACGAGCTTTGGGGCAACAGGTGCTGGAAAGACGACCTCGGTGGGACAGGACAAGAGGGGCTGGGAGGGAATAACAGTCAGGTTTGGGACCTCAGTGGGACAGGACAAGAGGGGGTGGGAGGGAATGACAGTCGGGTTGGGGGACCTCGGTGGGACCGCCCAACAGAGGGCGGGACGGCGCCCCACAAGCGGGGGCGGGGAGGGGCAAAGACAGTCGGGTTTTGGGACCTCGGAGGGACAGGACACGGAGGGCTGGAAAGACGATCTCAGTGGGACAGGACAAGAGGGGGCTGGGAGGGAATGACTGTCGGGTTTCACCATGAAGAGAACGTGTGAGGCGATAGTCTCTTGAGGAGCCAATAGAGCGGGTGTAAGACACGGCGTAAAGATGTACTGGAGAACGTTTTACGGCGTGACCCGACCAGACTTTGTGGTGTGTGTATGTGTGTGTGTGTGTGTGTGTGAGCCGCGAGTGTCAGAGAGAGAGAGAGAGAGGGGGCAGCTAAGAATACTAGACAGACACGTAGATATGTAAATAGATAGTTAAATAGATAGATAGATTTAGAGACAGATAACCACAGATAATTAAATATATAGATATATATACATAGAGAGAGAGAGACCGTACTTGAATACCCTTGCTGGAATTGATTAATACGAGACTCAACCTGTAAGACGTTCACATGTGCGTGTATGCCGAGGACACACACACACAGACACACACACACACACACACACACACACACACACACACACACAGAGACACACACACACACACACACACACACACATTTAGGCGCGGCGGTAACCAACGTGATCAGCGCCGCGTGTCTGAAGGAGCGCTGTGGTGGTCTCTCTCTCTCTCTCTCTCTCTCTCTCTCTCTCTCTCTCTCTCTCTCTCTCTCTCTCTCTCTCTCTCTCTCTCTCTCTCTCTCTCTCTCTCTCTCTCTCTCTCTCTCTCTCTCTCTCTCTCTCTCTCTCTCTCTCTCTCTCTCTCTCTCTCTCTCTCTCTCTCTCTCTCTCTCTCTCTCTCTCTCTCTTCTAAACCTCTTAATCCTCTTCTAAACCTTTTAATCCTCTTCTGAATCTCTTAATCCTCTTCTAAACCTTTTCATCCTCTTCCATTTCCTCTTAACCCTTTCCATACTGTGACGCCGATGTCTGCGTCACGTATTGAGGTTAAAATAATATAAAGGTTGTTAAAGGTGGAGACGCTGCAGGGCTGACTGGATGGCTGGAAGGCGGCGAGGGCGGGGACGGCCGGGGTGTCGTTACTAATGCAGGAAGGTGAGCGGAGTCCCCGGTCTTGTTAGGCGGGGATCCCTCTGGGGCGTCGCAGGAGCGGTGATCGTTGGGGCCTGAGCTGCAGCCTCCCGCCTGTCTGTTTGTGTCCAGTGGTGTGTGTGTGTGTGTGTGTGTGTGTGTGTGTGTGTTAGGAGGTTCATTCCCGCGTCTCGTCCTGCCGGCGCCTGTCTCGTGCCCCTTTTCATCGTTGCTGAGACTCATCATGTATCAATTTACTGTCTTGTATCAACAACAACAACATCAACAACAACAATTCGACTACGATTAATGTTACATGTTACTGTGCCACTGTTTGCATCATCTCAAGTACCTCTGTGACAAGATCATTTGTGCACGCGGCCAGCAATGATTTGTACACACGGCCACTGACACTGCCCACTGACAGACCGCTGCCTCACATCACCGGCCCTCACGCGAACACCAGTGTGCCGGCCAGACCCACCAGAGCCTCAGTGCAGGGTCTCCCTCCCTTCAGCACAGCGACAGTCTCCTCCCCGCCTCAAAAACAGATTGTTGTGCTGAAATGTAATAAAGTTAATTATTGCCAGGCGTGGGACGATAAGCTCATGCGACACTGTTTTGTGTTTGAACTATGTTTGAGGCAAACGGCCGTCCATTACTGACTGAACTCAACAACACAACCTTCACGCCCAGACTCAGTACAACACAAACACGCGGTTTCCAGCATGTGTGATTACAAGTACAAACACTTAAATGTTCCCGCCCTGATTACTGTCACTAATTGTGATGAGAATAATTACTATTATATTTATTATAATAAGGTTGTTATGAGTACATAACGATAATAAATATAGTAATAGTAATATGTTGATATAATTATAATTATCATGACTATTATTTATGTTGCTGATTTTTCTTATACAAGTAGCAGCAGTAGCCGCGGCTGCTGCAGCAGTGCTGGTGATGAAAACCCCATTAACGGTGTTGTGTTCTGTACTTGTTGCAGGTAAGGTGCCAGCACTCCTCCACCAGGGGCGGCGGCGGCCTCGTCAACGCAGCACAAGGCAAGTTGTGTCAGGGGCGTCTCCGCGGAGGCGTCTCGCGGCCTCATGAATACAAATGAGCACATCATCACTACGCGGGGACGCGGCGCCAATACCGAACAGGAATATAAACACAACAAGGCTCCATTTATTTACATTTTTAGCGCCTTTTCCCTCCCCGGTGCCGCGGGACGCTAACGAGCAGTGACGGAGGTGCTTAGCAGGGCAGCAGCAGGCCAGTACTGCGGACGCGGCCATTATCCCCTCGTGAGCGTCTCAGTCACTCCTAAGTGGCTCCATATTCGCGCCACCATTAACATAACCGGCTCTTGGCGCACCCCTCACGCTTATCGCCTCACCATCATGTAACGCGGCGATTACCAGGATCACCACGCACAAAGAACAAGCATTGATACAGCGGCGGAGACTAGGACGCGTCTCGCCGCGGAGCACTCTTCAATAGCTGCGCTGATGAGGGTGCGAGGGAGAGGGAGGGAGGGGGACGCGTATTCCCTATCTCTATTGTGGCGCCGACGCTGGAACAGGCCAGGTTAGTTGAGGTGAGGCGGGGTTAGGTTAGGTTAGGAAAGGTTTGGTTAGGTTAAGGTTTGCTTAGGTTAGGTTTGGCTAGGTATGGTTACGTTAGATAAAGTTAGGTAATGTTAGGAATGGTTAGGCAACGATAGGTAAGGTTGTGTTAAATTATGTTAGGTTTGGTAAGGTTAGGATGCATTAGGTAAGGCTAGGTAAGGTAAAGTTAGGTAAGGTAATGTTTGGTAAGGTCAGGCATTATAAAAAATAGATAAGAGTTATTCATAGTAATTTTGAGTGGGATTAACAAGGAGAGTATTTTTTCAGAACACCCCTTGGCTAATTTCAGAGCTACAGCCTTTACTCAGCGACAGGAAGGGAAGCGAAGGGAAGGGAGAGCAGACAGGAAAGGGAAGAGAAAGCAGATAGGAAAAGGATGATTCAGGCATGAAGGAAGGTAAGGGAAGGGAAGGAAGGCAAGGCAAGGCAAGGCAAGGGAAAGGCAAGGGAAAGGCAAGGGAAGGGAAGGGAAGGGAGAGCAGACAGGAAAGGGAAGAGAAAGCAGATAGGAAAATAATGATTCAGGCATGAAGGAATTTAAGGGAAGGGAAGGAAAGCAACGCACGGGCAGGACAGGGCTGGGCAGGGCTGGGCTGGGCTGGGCCGGGCAGGGCAAGGCAAGGCAAGGCAAGGCAAGGGAAGGGAAGGGACGGGCAGGAAAGGGAAGGGACAGCAGGGAGGAGGAGGAGGGAGCACCACCCAGACACGAGTGGTAGGGGGCTCGATGTGCGGTGCGGTACACTGAAGACTGCTGCTGCAGGTCACTTGTTTTGGGCTGCTGCTGAGGGCGTTTCAAGATGCCTGCTCTGCACTGACTCGTGAGGTGTCGATGGAATGGCTGTATCAAACCAGCGAATACTCCGTATGAGTATTATTTTTATTTTTTTTTTTTTACGCATTGGCCTAGTGCGCCGGTAGGCTTCTTCCAGTGGATCCTGATGGTCGGTCCAAGGCTTCTTCCGGTGGGTCCTGATAGTCAGCCCAGCCCGTTCTGGCGCAGGCGAGTGGTTATAGTGGCGCCATCTTGCATTGGCTCATGCTGCCCTCGAAGCTCATCTTTAATCCTAGAATCTAGAGTCCGGGTTGATAGGTGGTCTTCTGGACAGCATGTGAGTAGTTTTAAGCCACTCGGCGGCGGCTGAAAAATCCCAGTTTGGTCGCACCGTTCGGGGATTGAACTCACCTCCTCCTGAACGCGGGGCCGTCTCGCTATCTGTTCAGCCACCGCCTGAACAGATTGGTGGTCTATTACCTACATAGTATGTGAATACCATCTCCGGCTATGCGGGCATGTGGCAAGCTGCCCTCCTTGAGCTTAGCAGAACTCAGAGCTGGGAATAGAGTGCACAAGTGTTGGAAGGAAGCGCCATTTTTGTCCATGGCCTTCACGAAAAAGAGATAACCCCGAGTGGAGGAGGCCAGGGGGACGCCCACAAAGTTCGTGGCGTCAGCAAGTCGACGTATTCTACCGTGGGGTACTTAGGACGGGAAGGGCGCCTGCATGGAGACTTGCTCGGAGGGGTTTGGCGTTGGAGGGTGGGCGAGGCAGTGCACCCCGCGGCGTATGCCATTGATTGATTGTACTGGACTGCAACTTGTGGGTGTCGAGGCGGCGCTGAAACAAACTTGGCAGTATTTTATCGGCGTCGTCATTTCGTTTTTTCTGCATTTTTTTTCATATCCTCATTTTCAATTTTTTCGGGGCCTGTAAATCAGTTCATCTGCGTCTCCAATTAAATATTTCGGCATTTTCATTTATTTTTTTCGGCGTCGTCATTTTTCAATTGTTTTGGTGTTGTTTTAAAATTTTCGGCATTTTCAATTATTTTTTTTCGGCTTCGTCATTTTTTCAGTTGTTTTGGTGTCGTTTTAAATTTTTCGGCATTTTCATTTAATTTTTTCGGCTTCGTGATATTTCAGTTGTTTTGGTGTCGTTTTAAATTTTTCGGCATTTTCATTTTTTCGGCGTCGTCATTTTTCAGTTGTTTTTGTGTCATTTTAAATTTTTCGGTATTTACTTTTCATTTTTTCGGCGTCGTCATGGTTGAGGTGTGTTTGTGTCATTTTTAATTTTTCGGTTGTTACTCTGCATTTTTCAGCGTCGTCATTTTTCAGTTGTTTTGTGTCATTTAAATTTTTCAGCATTTTCATTTTTCGGCGTCGTCATTTTTCAGTAGTTTTGGTGTCGTTTTAAATTTTTCGGCATTTTCATTTATTTTCTTCGACGTCGTCATTTGAGCCTTTCGTATTTCATGTTTGATCTTCTTTTTGTCGTACTCTTTTATTCTCCTTCCTTCCTTGTTTCTTTCCTCTTATCCTCCGTCTATTACGTTCTTCATCTTATTATTATTATTCTTTCTTCAGTCTTCTCCAAGCTAACTCTTTTGTCCTCTCTTTAATCTTCTTTTTGCCTTGCTCTTTGTCTTTCTTTCTTCCTCCCTTCCTCCATACGTATTATCCTCTCCATCTCGTATTTTAACATGTTACTTTTCTCTATGATAACTCTCTCTCTCTCTCTCTCTCTCTCTCTCTCTCTCTCTCTCTCTCTCTCTCTCTCTCTCTCTCTCTCTCTCTCTCTCTCTCTCTCTCTCTCTCTCTCTCTCTCTCTCTCTCTCTCTCTCTCTCTCTCTCTCTCTCTCTCTTCTCCTTCCTTTATTTCTATCACCCTTCCTCCATCTCGTAGGTAATCCCGTTTCTCTTCTTTTCAATCTTTTCCACTCGTCTGATGTACTTTTTTTTAGTTCCTCTTTATCTTTCCGAGTGTCTGCGTCATCCATTTCCAGAGCCACTCTTTTTCCGTTCTTTATCCATTATTCTTCTTTCCTTTCTCTTCCTCTTCTTCTCTTTCTTTCTTTATCTTCATGACCGTCCACACCATTATCCATTTCCAGAGCCTATCATCTTGTTTTTTTATCCATTTTTCTCTTTTTTTGACGTTGTACGCTCTTCGTTTTTCCTCTCTCTCTCTCTCTCTCTCTCTCTCTCTCTCTCTCTCTCTCTCTCTCTCTCTCTCTCTCTCTCTCTCTCTCTCTCTCTCTCTCTCTCTCTCTCTCTCTCTCTCTCTCTCTCTCTCTCTCTCTCTCTCTCTCTCTCTCTCTATCTCTCTCTCTCTCTCTCTCTCTCTCTCTCTCTCTCTCTCTCTCTCTCTCTCTCTCTCTCTCTCTCTCTCTCTCTCTCTCTCTCTCCCCCCCGTATATGTGTGTGTGTATGTGTGTGTGTGTGTGTGTGTGTGTGAAAATGGAATGCCGGCAGGACGGAGATGCGATAATGTTTGCTAATATATGTAATGGAATACGCGGCAATGGGAGGTGAGAGAGAGAGACCCCAGCGGCGGGCCGTTGCCCGCTCATCGACATATATGTACCCATTTACAATATGTAAGATGTAAAAATAAAGAAAGAAAAGAAAGAGAGAGAGAGAGATTATTTTTCTTTCTTTCCTTCTGACACACTCATATGATTACTAACTCACACTTCACAACCTTTACTCTTTACTAAACTCTTTCTTGTGCTATTTATCATATGTTATACTCTTTCTTATACACTTTAATATTATATATACTCTTTACTACCCTTCCTTCTCATCAGAGCTTTCCTTCAAGCTACTACTACTACTACTACTACTACTACTACTACTACTACTACTACTACTACTACTACTACTACTAGTACTACTACTACTACTACTACTACTACTACTACTACTACTACTACTACTACTACTACTACTACTACTACCACCTCTACTACTTCTACTCTTTATTATTCACAGCCTCCACAACGTCTTCTTTTACACCACTACGCAAGCCATTCATCCTGCGGTCACCCTCCTTAGCGGTCATCCTTCCGAGGCCTTCTTTATGGTCAATGAGGGCCGCGTCGTGGACACCAACACCAGCTGAGCCTTTAAATGGCCAAGGTTCTGTTCCTCCTCTTTATGTTCCCATCGTTTTAACACTTTAGGGCTGGTCTCCTTCCGCCTGTCTGTCTGTGTCGGTCTCCGTTCTACGTTTTATCTAACTTCTAGCTTTACAATCAGATATAGATCGACTTGCACGTTGGGCCAATCAATGGCAAATGAAATTTAACGTTGACAAATGTAAAGTGTTGCACATCGGAAAAAATAACAATCGCATTCGGTACGTAATGAATGGCCAACAACTTTCTGCAGTAAGTAAAGAAAAGAATCTTGGAATCACTATATCAAGCGATTTAAAGCCCGGTCAGCATTGTTCAGAGGTAGTTAAAACTGCAAACAAATTGCTTGGCTTCATCGGACGAGTCTTTAATAATAAATCGGAAAAAGTAATATTAAAACTGTATAATTCGTTGGTTCGACCCCGTCTAGAGTACTGTGTACAGTTTTGGTCTCCCTACTACAGAAAAGACATAGAAAAGTTGGAACGGGTCCAACGAAGAGTAACAAAGATGATTCCTAGGTTGAGAAATTTTTCATATGAACAAAGGCTTAAAAAAGTAAATTTATTCAGCCTATCAAAACGAAGAATGCGAGGCGATCTAATAGAAGTGTTTAAAATGTTCAAAGGATTCAGTGATATTAATGCGGAAGATTGCTTTACAATTGATCGATCAAATAGAACAAGAAGAAATCACAATTTGAAGATAAGTGGTAAAAGATTCTCGTCGCACGAAGCTAAACACTTCTTCTTCAATCGAGTTGTTAATGTTTGGAACTCTCTACCTTGTGATGTCGTTGATAGTACAACAGTTACGGCCTTCAAGAATAGATTAGACAAGTGTTTTGAATCAACCAGCAACTTAGATATTACTCATTGTCGTAATGACGTTAAGTTCTTTCGAATACTGGTGTCCTTGTCCGCTTTTATCGCCCGGTTAGTGGTAGCAGTAATGGTAGTTCTTTCCTCTTTCCTACATAAATTCCGTGCAGTTTTTCCATGCTGCATGGTTCTTTTTCCTTTCCTGCCAGCTTTGGCTGGAGGGATGGGGGGGTGGGGAGGAGCCTTCGCCTTTGCTGTCCTTCATCTTCCACCTTTGATTAGATAGTTAGTGTAGCTTGTCACAAACAACCTCGTAAGGACCAGCAGGTCTGCTGTTGTTTGTTCTTCCTTTGTGTTCCTTTGTTCCTTTGTGTATTATGAGTTAAAATCCGTTGCGTCCTGTTTTCCCTTTTTAATTCAGTGTGTATTTTAAAGCTCTTTGCGTCGTGGTTTGAGGCGCTTAGCTCTTCATTATTTCCTGTTTCCATTCTTCCCTTTGTTTGACTTCAGCGGTGGTGGTAGTGGGAGGTACTGTGTGTGTGTGTGTGTGTGTGTGTGTGTGTGTGTGTGTGTGTGTTTGTCTCTCTCTCTCTCTCTCTCTCTCTCTCTCTCTCTCTCTCTCTCTCTCTCTCTCTCTCTCTCTCTCTCTCTCTCTCTCTCTCTCTCTCTCTCTCTCTCTCTCTCTCTCTCTCTCTCTCTCTCTCTCTCTCTCTCAGTCAGTCAGTCAGTAGGTCAGGAGGTCTATCAGTCTGTCTCGCATTGTGTCTGTCTGTCTTTTTCTTATCATTTCCCTCTCTGTCAGTCTGTCTGTCTGTTACTCTCTCTCTCTCTCTCTCTCTCTCTCTCTCTCTCTCTCTCTCTCTCTCTCTCTCTCTCTCTCTCTCTCTCTCTCTCTCTCTCTCTCTCTCTCTCTCTCTCTCTCTCTCTCTCTCTCTCTCTCTCTCTCTCTCTCTCCTTCTTCCAACGCCAGTTTTCTTTCTTCACACACACTCTCTCTCTCTCTCTCTCTCTCTCTCTCTCTCTCTCTCTCTCTCTCAGTAAGTCCATATTTAGTGTCCCGCGTTGGGTCTCGTAACAGAGCAACCTTTGACCGTAGCAGGCGGTGAGAAAACTTTAAAACCAGTCAGTGAAGCAACGAGAGCAGGAGAAGGAGGAGGAGGAGGCAGAAGGAGGAGGAAGAGGAAGGAGGAAGGAGGAGGAGGAGGAGAGGTGGAGTGAAGAATGAAAACTGGCGTTGGAAGAAGGAGAGAGAGAGAGAGAGAGAAACAGACAGGAAAATGAACAGACTGACAGAGAGGGAAATGATAAGAAAAAGACAGACAGACACAATGCGAGACAGACTGATAGACCTCCTGACCTGACTGACTGACTGAGAGAGAGAGAGAGAGAAGAGAAGAAAGAAGAGAGAGAGGGATGGGGAGAGAGAGAGAGAGATAGAGAGAGCAAACACACACACACACACACACACACACACACACACACACACACACAGTACCTCCTACCACCACCGCTGAAGTCAAACAAAGGGAAGAATGGAAACAGGAAATAATGAGAGCTAAGCGCCTCAAACCACGACAAAGAGCTTTAAAATACACACTGAATTAAAAGGGAAAACAGGACGCAACAGATTTTAACTCATAATACACAAAGGAACAAGAAACACAAAGGAAGAACAAACAACAGCAGACCTGCTGGTCCTTAAGAGGCTGTTTATGACAAGCTACACTAACTATCTAATCAGAGGTGGAGGATGAAGGACAGCAAAGGCGAAGGCTCCTCCCCACCCCCCATCCATCCAGCCAAAGCTGGCAGGAAAGGAAAAAGAACCATGCAGCATGGAAAAACTGCATGGAATTTAAGTAGGAAAGATGAAAAAACTACCATTACTGCTACCACTAACCGGGCGATAAAAGCGGACAGGACACCAGTATTCGAAAGAACTTTACGTTATTACGACAATGAGTAATACCTTAGTTGCTGGTTGGATTCAAAATACTTGTCTAATCTATTCTTGAAGGCCATAACTGTTGTATTATCAACGACATCACAGGGAAGAGAGTTCCAAACATTAACAACTCGATTGAAGAAGAAGTGTTTAGCTTCGTGCGACGATAATCTTTTACCACTTATCTTCAAACTGTGATTTCTTCTTGTTTTATTTGGTCGATCAATTGTAAAGTAATCTTCCGCATTAATATCACTGAATCTTTTAAACATTTTAAACACTTCTATTAGATCGCCTCGCATCCTTCGTTTTGATAGGCTGAATAAATTTACTACTTTAAGCCTTTGTTCATATGATAAATTTCTCAACCTAGGAATCATCTTTGTTACTCTTCGTTGAACCCGTTCCAACTTTTCTATGTCTTTTTTGTAATAGGGAGACCAAAACTGTACACAGTACTCTAGACGGGGTCGAACCAACGAATTATACAGTTTTAATATTACTTTTTCCGATTTATTATTAAAGACTCGTCCGATGAAGCCAAGCAATTTGTTTGCAGTTTAACTACCTCTGAACAATGCTGACCGGGCTTTAAATCGCTTGATATAGTGATTCCAAGATTCTTTTCTTTGCCTGCAGAAAGTTGTTGGCCATTCATTACGTACCGAATGCGATTGTTATTTTTTCCGATGTACAACACACATTTGTTTATCCAACGTTAAATTTCATTTGCCATTGATTGGCTAACGTGCAAGTCGATCTATATCTGATTGTAAAGCTAGAAGTTAGATAAAACGTAGAACGGAGACCGACACAGACAGACAGGCGGAAGGAGACCAGCCCTAAAGTGTTAAAACGATGGGAACATAAAGAGGAGGAACAGAACCTTGGCCATTTAAAGGCTCAGCTGGTGTTGGTGTCCACGACGCGGCCCTCATTGACCATAAAGAAGGCCTCGGAAGGATGACCGCTAAGGAGGGTGACCGCAGGATGAATGGCTTGCGTAGTGGTGTAAAAGAAGACGTTGTGGAGGCTGTGAATAATAAAGAGTAGAAGTAGTAGAGGTGGTAGTAGTAGTAGTAGTAGTAGTAGTAGTAGTAGTAGTAGTAGTAGTAGTACTAGTAGTAGTAGTAGTAGTAGTAGTACTAGTAGTAGTAGTAGTAGTAGTAGTAGTAGTAGTAGTAGTAGTAGTAGTAGTAGTAGTAGTAGTAGTAGTAGCTTGAAGGAAAGCTCTGATGAGAAGGAAGGGTAGTAAAGAGTATATATAATATTAAAGTGCATAAGAAAGAGTATAACATATGATAAATAGCACAAGAAAGAGTTTAGTAAAGTAAAAGGTTGTGAAGTGTGAGTTAGTAATCATATGGGTGTGTCAGAAGGAAAGAAAGAAAAATAATCTCTCTCTCTCTCTTTCTTTTCTTTCTTTATTTTTACATCTTACATATTGTAAATGGGTACATATATGTCGATGAGCGGGCAACGGCCCGCCGCTGGGGTCTCTCTCTCTCTCTCTCTCTCTCTCTCTCTCTCTCTCTCTCTCTCTCTCTCTCTCTCTCTCTCTCTCTCTCTCTCTCTCTCTCTCTCTCTCTCTCTCTCTCCATTGCCATATTCCATTACATATATTAGCAAACATTATCCATCTCCGTCCTGCCAGCATTCCATTTTCACACACACACACACACATACACACCTACGGGGAGAGAGAGAGAGAGAAAACGTAGCGTCAACGTCAAGAAAAAATGGATAAAACAAAGATGATAGGCTCTGGAAATGGATAATGGTGTGGACAGTCATGAAGATAAAGAAAGAAAAGAAAGAAAGAAGAGGAAGAGAAAGGAAAGAAGAATAATGGATAAAGAACGGAAAAAGAATGGCTCTGGAAATGGATGACGCAGACACTCGGAAAGATAAAGAGGAACTAAAAAAAAGTACATCAGACGAGTGGAAAAGATTGAAAAGAAGAGAAACGGGATTACCTACGAGATGGAGGAAGGGTGATAGAAATAAAGGAAGGAGAAGAGAGAGAGTTATCATAGAGAAAAGTAACATGTTAAAATACGAGATGGAGAGGATAATACGTATGAAGGAAGGGAGGAAGAAAGAAAGACAAAGAGCAAGGCAAAAAGAAGATTAAAGAGAGGACAAAAGAGTTAGCTTGGAGAAGACTGAAGAAAGAATAATAATAATAAGATGAAGAACGTAATAGACGGAGGATAAGAGGAAGGAAACAAGGAAGGAAGGAGAATAAAAGAGTACGACAAAAAGAAGATCAAACATGAAATACGAAAGGCTCAAATGACGACGTCGAAGAAAATAAATGAAAATGCCGAAAAATTTAAAACGACACCAAAACTACTGAAAAATGACGACGCCGAAAAAATGAAAATGCCGAAAAATTTAAAATGACACAAAAACAACTGAAAAATGACGACGCCGAAAAAATGAAGAGTAAATACCGAAAAATTTAAAATGACACAAAAACAACTGAAAAATGACGACGCCGAAAAAATGAAAATGCCGAAAAATTTAAAACGACACAAAAACAACTGAAAAATGACGACGCCGAAAAAATGAAATGAAAATGCCGAAAAATTTAAAACGACACAAAAACAACTGAAATATCACGAAGCCGAAAAAATTAAATGAAAATGCCGAAAAATTTAAAACGACACCAAAACAACTGAAAAAATGACGAAGCCGAAAAAAAATAATTGAAAATGCCGAAATTTTTAAAACAACACCAAAACAATTGAAAAATGACGACGCCGAAAAAATTAAATGAAAATGCCGAAATATTTAATTGGAGACGCAGATGAACTGATTTACAGGCCCCGAAAAAATTGAAAATGAGGATATGAAAAAAAATGCAGAAAAAACGAAATGACGACGCCGATAAAATACTGCCAAGTTTGTTTCAGCGCCGCCTCGACACCCACAAGTTGCAGTCCAGTACAATCAATCAATGGCATACGCCGCGGGGTGCACTGCCTCGCCCACCCTCCAACGCCAAACCCCTCCGAGCAAGTCTCCATGCAGGCGCCCTTCCCGTCCTAAGTACCCCACGGTAGAATACGTCGACTTGCTGACGCCACGAACTTTGTGGGCGTCCCCCTGGCCTCCTCCACTCGGGGTTATCTCTTTTTCGTGAAGGCCATGGAAAAAAATGGCGCTTCCTTCCAACACTTGTGCACTCTATTCCCAGCTCTGAGTTCTGCTAAGCTCAAGGAGGGCAGCTTGCCACATGCCCGCATAGCCGGAGATGGTATTCACATACTATGTAGGTAATAGACCACCAATCTGTTCAGGCGGTGGCTGAACAGATAGCGAGACGGCCCCGCGTTCAGGAGGAGGTGAGTTCAATCCCCGACCGGTGCGACCAAACTGGGATTTTTCAGCCGCCGCCGAGTGGCTTAAAACTACTCACATGCTGTCCAGAAGACCACCTATCAACCCGGACTCTAGATTCTAGGATTAAAGATGAGCTTCGGGAGGGCAGCATGAGCCAATGCAAGATGGCGCCACTATAAACACTCGCCTGCGCCAGAACGGGCTGGGTCGACTATCAGGACCCACCGGGAAGAAGCCTTGGACCGACCATCAGGATCCACCGGGAAGAAGCCTACCGGCGCAATAGGCCAAGACGTAAAAAAAAAAAAAAAAAAAAATACTCATACGGAGTATTCGCTGGTTTGATACAGCCATTCCATCGACACCTCACGAGTCAGTGCAGAGCAGGCATCTTGAAACGCCCTCAGCAGCAGCCCAAAACAAGTGACCTGCAGCAGCAGTCTTCAGTGTACCGCACCGCACATCGAGCCCCCTACCACTCGTGTCTGGGTGGTGCTCCTCCTCCTCCTCCTGCTGTCCCTTCCTTTCCTGACCGTCCATTCCCTTCCCTTGCCTTGCCTTGCCTTGCCTTGCCCTGCCCTGCCCTGCCCTGCCCTGCCCTGCCCTGCCCTTTCCTGCCCTTGATTTGCTTTACTTCCCTTCCCTTAAATTCCTTCATGCCTGAATCATTATTTTCCTATCTGCTTTCTCTTCCCTTTCCTCGCTGCTCTCCTTCCTTCCTTCCTTGCCTTTCCTTGCCTTTCCCTTGCCTTGCCTTGCCTTCCTTCCCTTCCTTACCTTCCTTCATGCCTGAATCATCCTTTTTTCCTATCTGCTTTCTCTTCCCTTTCATGGCTGCTCTCCCTTCCCTTCGCTTCCCTTCCTGTCACTGAGTAAAGGCTGTAGCTCTGAAATTAGCCAAGGGGTGTTCTGAAAAATACTCTCCTTGTTAATCCCACTCAAAATTACTATGAATAACTCTTATCTATTCTTTATAATGCCCGACCTTACCAAACATTACCTTACCTAACTTTACCTTACCTAGCCTTACCTAATGCATCTAACCTTACCAAACCAAACATAATCTAACACAGCCTTACCTATCGTTACCTAACCATTCCTAACATTAGCTAACTTTATCTAACGTAACCATACCTAGCCAAACCTAACCTAACTTTACCTAACCTAACCAAACCTTTCCTAACCTAACCCCGCCTCACCTCAACTAACCTGGCCTGTTCCAGCGTCGGCGCCACAATAGAGATAGGGAATACGCGTCCCCCTCCCTCCCTCTCCCTCGCACCCTCATCAGCGCAGCTATTGAAGAGTGCTCCGCGGCGAGACGCGTCCTAGTCTCCGCCGCTGTATCAATGCTTGTTCTTTGTGCGTGGTGATCCTGGTAATCGCCGCGTTACATGATGGTGAGGCGATAAGCGTGAGGGGTGCGCCAAGAGCCGGTTATGTTAATGGTGGCGCGAATATGGAACCACTTAGGGTGACTGAAACGCTCACGAGGGGATAATGGCCGCGTCCGCAGTACTGGCCTGCTGCTGCCCTGCTAAGCACCTCCGTCACTGCTCGTTAGCGTCCCGCGGCACCGGGGAGGGAAAAGGCGCTAAAAATGTAAATAAATGGAGCCTTGTTGTGTTTATATTCCTGTTCGGTATTGGCGCCGCGTCCCCGCGTAGTGATGATGTGCTCATTTGTATTCATGAGGCCGCGAGACGCCTCCGCGGAGACGCCCCTGACACAACTTGCCTTGTGCTGCGTTGACGAGGCCGCCGCCGCCCCTGGTGGAGGAGTGCTGGCACCTTACCTGCAACAAGTACAGAACACAACACCGTTAATGGGGTTTTCATCACCAGCACTGCTGCAGCAGCCGCGGCTACTGCTGCTACTTGTATAAGAAAAATCAGCAACATAAATAATAGTCATGATAATTATAATTATATCAACATATTACTATTACTATATTTATTATCGTTATGTACTCATAACAACCTTATTATAATAAATATAATAGTAATTATTCTCATCACAATTAGTGACAGTAATCAGGGCGGGAACATTTAAGTGATTGTACTTGTAATCACACATGCTGGAAACCGCGTGTTTGTGTTGTACTGAGTCTGGGCGTGAAGGTTGTGTTGTTGAGTTCAGTCAGTAATGGACGGCCGTTTGCCTCAAACATAGTTCAAACACAAAACAGTGTCGCATGAGCTTATCGTCCCACGCCTGGCAAAAATTAAATGTATGACATTTCAGCACACCAATCTGTTTTTGAGGCGGGGAGGAGACTGTCGCTGTGCTGAAGGGAGGAGACCCTGCACTGAGGCTCTGGTGGGTCTGGCCGGCACACTGGTGTTCGCGTGAGGGCCGGTGATGTGAGGCAGCAGTCTGTCAGTGGGCAGTGTCAGTGGCCGTGTGTACAAATCATTGCTGGCCGCGTGCACAAATGATCTTGTCACAGAGGTACTTGAGATGATGCAAACAGTGGCACAGTAACATGTAACATTAATCGTAGTCGAATTGTTGTTGTTGATGTTGTTGTTGTTGATACAAGACAGTAAATTGATACATGATGAGTCTCAGCAACGATGAAAAGGGGCACGAGACAGGCGCCGGCAGGACGAGACGCGGGACTGAACCTCCTAACACACACACACACACACACACACACACACCACTGGACACAAACAGACAGGCGGGAGGCTGCAGCTCAGGCCCCAACGATCACCGCTCCTGCGACGCCCCAGAGGGATCCCCGCCTAACAAGACCGGGGACTCCGCTCACCTTCCTGCATTAGTAACGACACCCCGGCCGTCCCCGCCCTCGCCGCCTTCCAGCCATCCAGTCAGCCCTGCAGCGTCTCCACCTTTAACAACCTTTATACTAATCTTTAACCCTTTCAATACGTGACGCAGACATCGGCGTCACAGTATGGAAAGGTTTAAGAAAATGGAAGAGGATGAAAAGGTTTAGAAGAGGATTAAGAGATTCAGAAGAGGATGAAAAGGTTTAGAAGAGGATTAAGAGGTTTAGAAGAGAGAGCAGCACTCCTTCAGACACGCGGCGCTGATCACGTTGGTTACCGCCGCGCCTGAACGTGTGTGTGCGTGTGTGTGTGTGTGTGTGCGTGTGTGTGTGTGTGTGTGTGTGTGTGTGTGTGTGTGTGTGTGTGTGTGTGTCTCTGTGTGTGTGTGTCCTCGGCATACACGCACATGTGAACGTCTTACAGGTTGAGTCTCGTATTAATCAAGTCCAGCAAGGGTATTCAAGTACGGTCTCTCTCTCTCTCTCTCTCTCTCTCTCTCTCTCTCTCTCTCTCTCTCTCTCTCTCTCTCTCTCTCTCTCTCTCTCTCTCTGTATATCTATCTATATATTTAATTATCTGTGTTTATCAATCTGTAAATCTATCTATCTATTTAACTATCTATTTACATATCTACGTGTCTGTCTAGTATTTTTAACTGCCCTCTCTCTCTCTCTCTCTCTCTCTCTCTCTCTCTCTCTCTCTCTCTCTCTCTCTCTCTCTGACACTCGCGGCTCACACACACACACACACACACATACACACACCACAAAGTCTGGTCGGGTCGCGCCGTAAAACGTTCTCCAGTACATCTTTACGCCGTGTCTTACACCCGCTCTATTGGCTCCTCAAGAGACTATCGCCTCACACGTTCTCTTCATGGTGAAACCCGACAGTCATTCCCCCTCCCAGCCCCCTCTTGTCCTGTCCCACCGAGATCGTCTTTCCAGCCCTCCGTGTCCTGTCCCTCCGAGGTCCCAAAACCCGACTGTCTTTCCCCCTCCCAGCCCCCTCTTGTGGTCCGCCATCCAGACCGCTGTTGTCCTGTCCCACCGAGGTCCCCAAACCCGACTGTCCTTACCCCTCCACCCCCTCTTGTCCTGTCCCACCGAGGTCCCAAAACCCGACTGTTATTCCCCCTCCCAGCCCCCTCTTGTCCTGTCCCACCGAGGTCGTCTTTCCAGCACTCCGTTGCCCCAAAGCTCGTGGAATTCAGTCGATACTCGAGTATACTGTAAATCATTTCAAGTCACCGAGGCAATCACAAAATCTACTTCATGTTTCTCCCACGGTGTTTGATCTACCGGTTTTGCCAGTTTCTCGTCTCTTCTAATAGTAACAAAAATAAAAAGTCTGTCTGCGGATCAAAGATAAACATTGCTAAACCCAAGCGTCCTTCCTTCTCCCAGCACCCCGTTGTCCAGCCAATACTCTCTGTTCGGCCCAAAGACAAGCTACTAAACCCAATGGTCCTTCATTCCCGCAGTACCCCGTTGTCTCGTCCCGCTAAGGTGCCAATACTCTGTCTGCGACCTTAAGACACATGTTGCTATACCCACCTGTCCCTCCTCCTCGCAGCACCCCGTAGTATACCCTCAGTGCCAATATTCTCAGACGCTTTCGGCTCTCACAAATAATACTTCCAAAGGCCAAGACGATAAGTCAGGCTGTCATGGCGCAGAAGCTTTCTCAAACCACAACTACACATAAAACTACACATGGAAACACCGACAGCCTCCACGAAAGCCTTATCAAATGTGAGTGTGTGAGCCCCGAAATGTTTGAGAGTATGGGCCCAGCTGGTGTGTCTGCGGGCCAAGGACACGCGTTGTCTATTGCCGCGGTAAAAGTCTCATTCCCGTCCAAACACACACACAGTAACAAGGTCAACCCCTGGTGCCTCGTCCCCGCCAAGCACACACGCGCCAACACGCCCTGAGAAAAGGTTAAAAAAAAGTCCAGGCGGAGAAAAAACAAAAGATAATCTTGTCACAGAGCCGCGTGAGGTGGACGAGCGGCGCGCACCTCAAGGGAGCCGAGCAGAAAAGCAGGGCAGAATGTTTACAAAGTGGCCCCCTTAGGACAATACCCTCCCTCCTCCCTCTCTCCCTTCCTCCTTCCTTCCTTCCCTCCCTCCCTCCCTTCCCTGCCTCATTTAGCCTCTTGTTCTGCCCCTTGTCCCTGTAACTCGACTTTAAAGAAACATAAAAAAACGAAAAGCCAAACTATCAGATTTTCTTATTAAAGCAGTGTTACTTAGACAACGTAAGGAGGGTATAACGAAACCACTTACTGTATGTGTATAAGATAAAAGGTGTGAACAGAGAGAGAGAGAGAGAGAGAGAGAGAGAGAGAGAGAGAGAGAGAGAGAAATTCTTTTAATTAACACTTAGATTTTAACATAAGTAATTTCCGTGGAATAACCTCGTGTCTTGCCTTCGTCGGGGCCTGGCTTCCTTCCTTCATTGCTCTGGTTCCTTCTCTCACCATCCCTTCCTTCCTTTGCTTTACACATTTTCCTTCCCTCTCAGCGACTCTTTCTCTCCTCCTCCTCCTGCTCGGTGGCGCGGAACAGCTCGTCGCTTTAGGGTCGTGCTCGCGTGATTTAATTTCACTGTACAGACACGGAGAGTAAGTGCGTAGGTCCGGTGTTATGCGTCCCCTGGGTTCCCTCCTCTGGTGGTCGTGTGTGTGATGGCAGATGTTCTTCGTCTCTGGATTCTTCATCATACCTAGGATAAGTAGACGTAGGAGCATCTTTTATTATAAGAAGATATAAGTACGGCTTTCTGGTGTTATGCGTCCCCTGGGTTCCCTTCCTCTGGTGCTCGTGTGTGTGATGACAGATGTTCTTCGTCTCTGGATCCTTTATCATACCTAGGATAAGTAGACGTAGGAGCATCTTTTATTATAAGAAGATATAAGTACGGCTTTCTGGTGTTATGCGTCCCTGGGTTCCATTCCTCTGGTGCTCGTGTGTGATGACAGGTGTTCTTCGTCTCTGGATTCTTTATCATACCTAGGATAAGTAGACGTAGGAGCATCCCTCACTATAAGAAGATATAAGTACGTCTGTCTGGCGTTATGCGTCCCCTGGGTTCCCTTCCTCTGGTGGTCGCGTGCGTGATGACAAGTGACATGTTCTTCGTGTCTGAATCCTACATTTTACACTCAATTTAATGTCACAGCACAGACACACGAGGAAAACAATAAGTACGTAGGTCTGGTGTTATGCGTCGGCTGTGTCCCGTCCTCTCCTTGCCTGTGTGTGTGATGACAGATGTTCTTCGTCTCTGGATCCTTCATTTGACACTCGTTAATTTGATTTCCTCTTTATCCCTGTACGCATTAATTTTCCAGGCCTTAGTAAACGTCTGTCTGGTGTTATGCGTCCGCTGTATCCCGTCCTCAGTGTTCTTGTGGCGACAGACGACAGAGTGACAAATGTTCTTCGCCTCGGTATCTCTCATTTCACGCTCGTCGACGCGTGAGGGCGGCGACGCGGACCTGAGGACGGCACGCCAGTCAAGGGGGAGAGATAAGACAAACTCCGCGTGATGGCTATTGACCTGACGATAATGGCGGGGAGGGGGGGGGGGGATGGAAGAGTGGATCGCCTGGCTGTCTACCTGTTTGTATGTCTGTCTGTCTGGCTGGCTCACGGGCGGGCTCTAGACGAGGAACGAAAGAGCGGAAAGGGGACGGACCAGCCAGTAAGCCAGTCAGTCAGCCAGGAAGCCAACCAGCCCTTCCATCTGTTGCTTGAAGGGATGGATCTCTCTCTCTCTCTCTCTCTCTCTCTCTCTCTCTCTCTCTCTCTCTCTCTCTCTCTCTCTCTCTCTCTCTCTCTCTCTGCCCGTCACTTCCTTCAACTTAATATCAACTAGAGTAGAAATGCAACGTTTTGGAGTCTTCTGATTAATGTAAAATCACTTAGCTTTAAGGACAGACCACCAAGTCTGGACCATGGGGTCTGTGTGGTCTGATTTTCTATGTAAATCTATGTAAATCTCTCTCTCTCTCTCTCTCTCTCTCTCTCTCTCTCTCTCTCTCTCTCTCTCTCTCTCTCTCTCTCTCTCTCTCAGATCTGAAGAAACAGTCGCCGTAGATTTTTCAACACAACATTCATATACGTAAATTTATGTTTACGTTCGTGTGTGTGTGTGTGTGTGTGTGTGTGTGTGTGTGTGTGTGTGTGTGTGTGTGTGTGTGTGTCTTTTCAGAGGTATCCTGGAGCCAGTCAGTGTGTGTGTGTGTGTGTGTGTGTGTGTGTGTGTGTGTGTGTGTGTGTGTGTGTGTGATGAATTTTCTGTGTTGGAATTCTCAAGCGACCAACACTGTAAGCCCGAGCGAAGAAACTGCTATTAGTCACCGCAAGGGCCTACTCGTGGCACCTTGGACGGCCACTAAAATAAATAATACCAGAAGTTCGGGTCGCGAGCCGAGCAGTAACGATTGAAACTTTGCTTGCGTGATCCTGTAACCATTAGGGCTCCATCTGTCCCGTAGCGCATTGGGAAGGGCGAACTTGGCTATTCTTACCGGGAAATTTCACTTACTTAAGGATGAAGAGGCGCGTGAATTGTAATGAGTTTGGACCGTTGGGTATTCGAGGCTGTCTGAAGTTACGTGCCTGGTTAAGGAAGGAAGGAAAAAGACGGTTCAAGAAGTAGGAGAGCCTCAAAATCTCTCTTACTTAAGGATAAAGAGGTCCGCGAATCGTGATGGGAGTCTGAACATTTGGGTATTCGAGGCTGTCTTAGGTTACGTGTCTGGTTATGCAAGTAAGGAAAGAAGGAAGGATCAGAGCTGCCTAAACCTCCTACTTACTTACTTAAGGATGAAGAGGCCCGTGAATAGCAATGAGTTTGAACCTTTGGGTGTTCCAGACTGTCTTGAGGCTATTATGTGTTTGGTTATGGAAGGAAGGAAGGAAGGAAGGATTAAGAAGAATTGGGTTATGTTGTTTACCAAAAAAGGAATAAGGAGTAGCAAACACTGGTAGCTGCCTAAACCTAGAGATCAAATTAACTAACTAATGGGGACCATACGCCCAGGGGTTCGTCGCTTCACTCACCCGCCGCCTCCACTCCCAGAGGTCTTCCCGAGCAAGCTCCCACGCAACTGCCCTATCCGTCGCAAGTCCTTCCAGGTAGGATCGGCGGGCAGGAAGTCTCCTTGGCCTCCTCTACTCAGGGTTGTCGCGTACAAAAACAACCCTGTGAGCAGGATCGACGTCTGGGAGGCGCGCCACGTGCCCATATAGCCGGAGCAGGCGTTCACGGACTAAGCTGGTAACAGGCCTCGATTCAGTTCCATGGAGCAGTCACTGGTTTTACATGAAGTCATTACGTCCATGTAGCTATCCAGTCTACTCTTAAAACAAGCTATCGTCCCTGCACTAACTATGTGATTGCTGAGTCTATTCCATTCCCCCACCACCCTATTACTAAACCAATGCTTGCCTATATCTCTCCTAAATCTATACTTTTCTAATTTAAATCCATTTCTGCGAGTTCTATCCTGCTGGCTAATTCTCAGTACTTTACTTATATCGCCTTTATTGTAACCTTGACCCATTTGAATATTTCTATCAGATCTCCCCACTCTTCGTCTCTCTAGTGAATGTAAGTTTAGACGTTTCAGCCTATTTTGATATGGGAGGTTCCTCAGCCCTGAATCATCTTGGTCATCCTCCTCTGAACTGATTCTAGCAAGTTGATGTCCATTCTGTAGTGTGGGCACCAAAACTGGACAGCATAATCTAAGTGTGGCCTAACTAACGCTAAATAGAGTCTGAGGATTACCTCTGCATTCCTGTTGGTTACCGTCCTGTTAATAAAGCCTAATACCCTGTTAGCCCTATTCCTCGCACTAATACATTGCTTCCTTAGTTTTAGGTCTGAGTTCACTAACACTCCCAAATCCCTTTCACACTCAGACCTGCCTATCGCTGTGGAGTCTAAACTATACCCGTGTAATGGGTTGCGTGTTCCTACACTAAGTACGCTACACTTGGTGAAGTTAAAATTCATCTGCCATTTCTCTGACCAAGCTGACAGTTTGTTGAGATCCTCCTGCAGTGCTCTAGCATCCTCCCATGCCCTAATAGTGCGTCCTATTTTGGTGTCATCTGCAAATTTACCTATGTCACTAGTTATCCCATTGTCTATGTCATTGATGTAGATAATGAATAGAAGCGGGCCTAAAACTGAACCTTGAGGAGCCCCACTGGTAACATTACCCCATTCGGATTTTTTACCGTTAATGGTAACCCTCTGTTTCCTGTCGCTAATCCACGCCTTAATCCAATCAAATACCTTCCCTCTTATCCCATGAGCCCTCACTTTATTTAACAGTCTCTGGTGAGGTACCGTATCGAAGGCCTTACTAAAATCAAGATAAACCACATCATAGCTCTCACCATTGTCAGCTGCCTCGTATACTCTATTGTAAAAGGATATAAGATTAGTGAGGCACGACTTTCCTTTAGTAAACCCATGCTGTGAGTCGTGAATTAAACTATGTCTGTCTATATGGTCCCTAATACTATCAGCTATTATTGACTCAATCATTTTACCTATAACTGATGTCAAACTAATCGGCCTATAGTTCTCCATAGAAGATTTGTCTCCCTTCTTAAATATTGGAATAACGTGTGCCTGCCTCCATGAAACAGGCACCACCCCTGTGTCTAGTGACTTCCTAAATACTTTTGTTAACTGCCCGCTTATTTCAGTTTCGCATTCCTTTAATACCCTGGGGAAAAGTTCATCTGGCCCTGGCGCTTTAGTGACTTTAAGTCTATCTATCTGTCTAATCACGAGCTCCCTACTTATGTTGATGTCGGTTAATTATTCTACCTCTTCTCCCCTGTAGATCTGTTCTCCCTGAGGTATATCATCTAATCTTTCCTTGGTAAATACAGTTAAGAAATATCTATTTAACGCCTCGCTCATTTCCTCATCACTATCAATCAGTGATTCTCCTGAGGAGAGAGAGGAGTATCAGAACAGTCGTAAGGAGAGTATTCAGAACAGGGAGAGGAGTATTCAGAACTGTCGTTAGGAAAGTATTCAAAACAGGGAGGGAGTATCCAGAACAGTCGTTTGGGAGAGTATTCAGAACATGGAGTGGGAGTATTCAGAACTGTCGTTAGGGAAAGTTTTCAAAACAGGTAGAGTGAGTATTCAGAACAGTCGTAATGGAGATTATTCAAAACAGGGAGAGGGAGTATTCAGAACAGTCGTTGGAAAGTATTCAAAACAGGAGAGGGAGTATCCAGAACAGTCGTAAGGAGAGTATTCAAAACAGGAGAGGGACTATTCAGAACAGTCGTAAGGAGAGTATTCAAAACAGGAGAGGAGTATCCAGAACAGTCGTTAGGAAAGTATTCAAAACAGGAGAGGTATTCAGAACAGTCGTAAGGGAGATTATTCAAGACAAGGAGAGGGGTATCCAGAACAGTCGTAAGGAGAGTATTCAAAACAGGAGAGGAGTATTCAGAACAGTCGTAAGGGAGAGTATTCAAAACAGGGAGAGGGAGTATTCAGAACAGTCGTAAGGGAGAGTATTCAAAATAGGGAGAGGGGGTATTCAGAACAGTCGTAAGGGAGAGTATTCAAAACAGGGAGGGGGTATTCAGAACAGTCGTGAGGAAGAGTATTCAAAACAGGGAGAGGGAGTATTCAGAACAGACGTAAGGAGAGTATTCAAAACAGGAGAGGGTATTCAGAACAGTCGTAAGGGAGAGTATTCAAAACAGGAGAGGGGTATCCAGAACAGTCGTTAGGTAGAGTATTCAAAACAGGGAGAGGGAGTATCCAGAACAGTCGTAAGGGAGATAATTCAGAACAGGGAGAGGGAATATTCAGAATAGTCGTAAGGGAGAGAGAGGGACAGCATTCAGAGTAAGTCCACCAAAGTGTCAGAGTTGAGCCAAATTCAAAATATTCTTCCATATCAACATTGCCGCAAAAACTGAACATCGGCGCCCCCTGACCCGAAAAGACGCGAGTAAGTACATAGCGCTGTGCAAACGTGGGAGAGTTGCTGCCACAATAACAGTGCTGGGCCACGCTGGTGCTCTAATTAAGGCTAAGCATCAGGATGAATGAAGGAAAAACTCGTCGAGGTGCGGGTCGTAATTTGTCATATCTGCTCGAACACACCTTGGGTCGGTACTGTCAGACGCTTTCGGCTCAAAGAGTAACTATTTCCAAATGCCGAAAAAGAGATCAGTCAGGCTGGTACTCGAATCATCGCTAGGTATCGGGATGAATGAAGGAAAACAAAAAAAGCGGGTCGTAGCTTTTTTTTTTATTTAAACATGTATACATATATTTACAGAGATGGAAAACTTAAAGTTGTGAGTTGTCCTATCTACTCGAACACTCCTTGGGTTGGTACTGTTAGACGCACTTGGCTCTCACAGTAACGATTTCCAAATGCCGATAAGGAGATCAGTCAGGCTGGTGCTCTAATTATCGCAAAGTATCGGCATGAATGAAGGAAAAAACAAAGAAAGCGGGTCGTAACTTGTCCTGTCTACTCGAACACTCCTTGGGTCGGTACTGTTAGACGCATTCGGCTCTTACGTCAACACTTTCCAAATGCCGAAAAAGAAATCAGTCAGGCTGGTGCTCTAATTATCGCTAAGTATCGGCATGAATGAAGGAAAAAACAAAGAAAGCGGGTCGTAACTTCTCCTATCTACCGGAACATTCCTTGGGTCGGTACTGTTTACACGCAAGACCCAGAGAGACACGCCAGTCCTCGTCGACAGACCGACTTGGTGGGCTAAATTTCGATCGCCGATAGAGTCGGTCTGTCGGCTCCCTGCTACGGGCCGCCTTTGGCAAAGGCCCGTGCTCCCTTGTGCAAGAGGGAGCAATCTCCCCCCCGCAAGACCCAGACGCTTTCGGCTCTCACATCAACTATATTCAAGAGCGACAAAGGAGATAAGTCGGGTTCTAATGAGTGTTTTTTTTAGGTTCATGGTACAAAGGAAGGGTCGAACTACCAATAGGGTCTTAAAGCAACCCCTGGAGATTACCCACACTCTTATGAAAGCCTTGTCAGATATATGTTCTCAGGCACATCATCTATTTCCAAGGGACGAAAAGGTGATCAGTCGGGTTCTCATGAGTACTTTTTAGGTTCATGGTACAAAAGAAGGGTCGAACTACCATCAGGGTCATAAAACTACCCTTGGTAATTCCTCAAGACTCTATGAAGGCCATATAAAATGTGGGCGTGTAAGCTCCTAAATATTTGGGAATACGGCCTAGTTACATCAAATTGTCTCACTTCATCCTCCTCTCTTTCTTTTCGTCACTAGGCTCATAAAACTACCCATGAGAAAACTAGCACAACCCCTACGAAAGCCTTATCAAATGTGGATGTGTATTGTGTAAGCCCCGAAATGTTTGAGAATACGGGCCCTTGACCCCTTGGTGCTGCCCTGAGAGCTGGTGCCCCAGTTCAGCAGGGGAGCGTGAGGCAGCATGTGAGACGGTGACTGCCTGACTGGAGCCACCACCAAACCGAAGGGGAGGGAGGTGGAGGGGGGAGAGGGCGGGGGGGGCGAGGGAGCGGCCACATCTGCGCCCTGGGCCGAGAAGTGTAAACACTCCTGAGGCACCATGACTGGGAGAGGAGTCGCCCGCTATTCACAAGTTAAGAGGCACACCGCACGTCGTCAAGCCCCGCGACAAGCACAAGGGGCACGTGACGCAGCGCGGAGCAGGTGAACCATGCAGTAAACCCATAATTACAGGTGGAGATCAGAGAAGGAGGAAGCGCAGAGGGCGGGTCGGTGCGCAGGTCGTAGGACGGAGTTCCTAATTACCCTCACGGGGTGGACAGAATAAGGCCTAAAACTCCCCGCGGTCACTTTCCTCCTTGTGTCTGTTGCGCGCATAGGAAGGAGCGTAGAGAGCGAGGGGGTTAATCCCTTATCGGCCTAGGGATTACCCAGCAGGGGTGGATCAAATACAATTGTATTTGTATTTGAATTGTATTTAAATACAATTTTATTGTATTTGTATTTGTATTTGTATTTTGACATCTAGAGAAAAAAGTATTTTGTATTTGTATTTGTGTTTTGGCACCCAGAAAAAAAGTATATTGTATTTGTATTTATATTTTGGCATCCAGAAAAAAAAGTATTTTGTATTTGTATTTGTATTTTGGCACCCAGAAAAAAAGTATTTTGTATTTGTATTTATATTTTGGCACCCAGAAAAAAAGTATTTTGTATTTGTATTTGTATTTTGGCACCCAGAAAAAAAGTATTTTGTATTTGTATTTATATTTTGGCACCCAGAAAAAAAGTATTTTGTATTTGTATTTATATTTTGGCACCCAGAAAAAAAGTATTTTGTATTTGTATTTATATTTCGAGTCAAAACCATTTGAGGAGGATAAATACTGTTAAGGAGATAGAAAAAGAGGTAATGTTAAGCCGCGTTAAGGCGGAGGAGGAAACAGATTAAGGTTGAAGGCGAAGGAGGAAAGGATTAACGTCAGATCACGGGGAAAGCGGTTAAGGTGCGTCCACACCGGGAATCTTTGTATGACAACAATGAATCCCAGACGTTTCCCAAGTGTTTCGGTAAACCACTGGCATACATTTGAATACCCTCGGGAAACAATGTTTTCTGTCCACACCGCAGGGTTGTTCTCAGGATGTCGGTGTGTGCGGAGATTGCTACAATGGCCTCTGTGTTTTACTTATTATTGCACTCACTGGAGAGCAAAAAGAAGACAAGAAAACGCGTATGGGTGCGGTCGTTTATAGAAAGTTGAGCATTACAGAATGACTTACTTTTGGCGGAGCCGAGAGTTAATGGAGCAGGGTTTAATTAATCAATAATTTTCTTGGAAGGTCAACCACTGATTTTGAAGAACTATTACGAACAGTGGCTCCCAAAATACCACGAATCGACACCAGGCACAGAAAAGCCATTCCAGCTTCCATCAGCCTGCAGCCAAAATCTGACAGGCAGAGATCCTTTTACGAGCCTCATTAACACCTTCGAAATGTCAAAGCTGAGTTTCCATACAAACTTTCCCGGTGTGGGCGGTCCTGAGAAACAGTTAGGAAGTTTCTCATGTTTTCCATCCAGGATGGAAAACATGAGAAACCTTTCCGCGCTCGCGCGCTCGTATATGCGGGTGTGGGTGTCGGTGGGTGTCTGTGGGTGCATATGTATATGTATATATGTGTGTGTGTGTGTGTAAATATATATATATATATATATATATATATATATATATATATATATATATATATATATATATATATATATATATATATATATATATATATATATATATATATATATATATATATATATATATATATATATATATATATATATATATATATATATATATATATATATATATATATATATATATATATATATATATATATATATATAGATAGATAGATAGATAGATAGATAGATAGATAGATGAATAGTTTCACACACACACACACACACACACACACACACACACACACCCACACACACACACATAGCTAGATGGTGAGTTATGTCACTGAATGAGAATTTTAATCCCAATCCCTTTTCCCCGTGAGTGAAGTGTGGGATATGTCTTTATCCCCACACCCCTGAGGGAGGTCACTCCCAGCGGTCAGGGTCTCTCTCTCTCTCTCTCTCTCTCTCTCTCTCTCTCTCTCTCTCTCTCTCTCTCTCTCTCTCTCTCTCTCTCTCTCTCTCTCATCCATAAATATATAAATGAAATTTGACTGGAATATAAAAATAGTTTATACTTTACTATCAAGACTTGAAAATCCCACACACACACACACACACACACACACACACACACACACACACACACACACAGGAACGCACACAGGAACACACACACACACACACACACACACACACACACACACACACACACACACACACACAGATATACGCTAAAGAGCACTAGCTCATGTCGGGAGGGTTCCTGCTGGCGCTTACAGGTCAACACTTGATCAGTCCGTGGTGAATTACACACATAGATTCTCTCTCAATGTTTCTCAATTCTTTCCTGAATGTATCCAAGTTGATTCTCAACTGCTTCCCGAAAAGCCTGGGAAACGTCTGGGATACATTGTTGACATACAAAGATTCCTGGTGTGGACGCGCCTTAAGGAGAAGATTAAGGTTGAAGGCGGAGGAGGAAAAAAATTAAAGGTGGGGAGTAAGGAGGAAATTAACCTCAGGTCACATGGAGGAGGAGTAGGAGAGGATTTAGGGAGTTACTGAGGGATGGGTGGCTCGGAAGAAGGATCCACCCGCAGAAATGTGTGACGTCACGGAAATGGGAGGCGTAGGGGATGAGATGTAGGCGACGAGAGAGACAGTAAACCGATCTACTGCTTTAACTTGGCATATGCACTACAGTCATCTATCAAAAAGAGGTTGCATCCATTTCTTGAGCGGACTGATGTCATTGCCGCAGCTGTCATGGGCCCCAGGTTTAAGCTGGCATGGATGCCATGTAAGAAAATGCAAAAGGAAAAGGTTTCCAAGATTGTGGACCTAATTATTTCCGAGTCAACTCAGTCGACCTTGAAGAAGAAAACATTTCAAGAGAGTGAGCCTTTCGTCTTTTCGGCTGGCATGAGTGCAACACGACCTCGTCGTTTTGCCTACATGCCTCCAGCTGGGCAAATGATGGCAAGTGCATCAACAAATGACACTACAGTGGTGAAGGCAGAACTTGAAACGTACCTAGAAGAAGGTGTTTTGCCTTTTGATGTCAATCCACTGAGGTACTGGCGTGATGCAAAAAGCTTCAAAAATTTGAAGCACTTTGCCAAGAATATTCTAGGGTGCTGTGCAACAACATGGACGCTCCGGGAAGCATGTCACATCCACGAACATAAAAAAAAAGTCCCCGCAGAGAAATTAAACAGCTGTCGTGATGATAACAGAAAAAGAGCAAAGGGCGGGAGGCGAGGGGGATGAAAGGGAGGGGAGGGAGAATGGAAAGGAAAGGGGGCTGATGAAGAAGTTTGAAATAAATATATGTATAGAGAGCAAGGATGAAAGAAAGGGAGAAATAGAATGAAATAAAGAAGAGAAAAATAGAGGAACAGACGACTAAAGAAAAGTGGCAGCCCAATACAAAGGTTAGGAAACTTTAGTGGGCCGTCCTCGTGAGTCAACACGCTCACTGGTGTTCTCCCTCAGCAGGTGTGTGAATGCAATGTACCTGAAAGACGTTAATTGGTGAACCAATTCTTACTATGTAAAATCAATCAATCAGTCAATCAGAGAAAGAAAATATAATTAAAAAGAAAAATTGGAAGTAAGAAAGAAAAGGGAAAAGGATGGTGCGCCGGAAGCCGCGGCGAGGATTCCTTATGATGCTTGTGCGCGTCCCCGAGGCCCGTCGGTCCTTCATCCAAGAACCGATAAACGCGGTGACCGGCGCCTTCACGGCATTTATGATTAATTTTATAATCCAATCTGGTAGTTTTAAGAAGCGAGTTCTTGCATCCGCCCTATTCGAATCGGCGGGGCGGTGGAGCGCCAGCGAGCCCAAGGTCTCCCAGGCGAGCATGGCAGGACTGGAGGGCTCCCGGCAAGTGCATCGGCGTCCATCGGGACCCCGACGGAGGTGCCGGAGATCTTTCGGCTACAACGCCGGGGAGGTGGGGCTCGTTAGCCGTGGTAGGCGATCTGCCTAGGAGAGCAAACTCCGAACAACAAACCCGGGCAGGTGAGGTTCGTTAGCCGTGGTAGGCAATTCACCTAGGAGAGCAAACTCCGAACAACAAACCAGGGCAGGTGAGGTTCGTTAGCCGTGGTAGGCAATTCACCTAGGAGAGCAAACTCCGAACAATAAACCCGGGCAGGTTGGGCTCGTGAGCCGTCATAGGTAATACACCTAGGAGAGCAAACTCCGAACAATAAACCCGGGCAGGTTGGGCTCGTGAGCCGTCATAGGTAATACACCTAGGAGAGCAAACTCCGAACAATAAACCCGGGCAGGTGGAGCTCGTTAGCGAAAGCAGTTCATCTAGGAGAGCAAACTCCGATTATAAAACCGGGCAGGTGAAGGTCGTTAGCGTGAGCAGTTCACCTAGGAGAGCAAACTCCGATTACAATCCCGGGCAGGTGGAGGTCGTTAGCGAAAGCAATTCATCTAGGAGAGCAAACTCCGATTACAAACCCGGGCAGGTGGAGGTCGTTAGCGAAAGCAGTTCACCTAGGAGAGCAAACTCCGATTACAAACCCGGGCAGGTGAGGTTCGTTAGCCGTGGTAGGCAATTCACCTAGGAGAGCAAACTCCGAACAATAAACCCGGGCAGGTTGGGCTCGTGAGCCGTCATAGGTAATACACCTAGGAGAGCAAACTCCGAACAATAAACCCGGGCAGGTTGGGCTCGTGAGCCGTCATAGGCAATTCACCTAGGAGAGCAAACTCCGAACAATAAACCCGGGCAGGTTGGGCTCGTGAGCCGTCATAGGCAATTCACCTAGGAGAGCAAACTCCGAACAATAAACCCGGGCAGGTGGAGCTCGTCAGCCGTGGTAGGCAGTCTGCCTAGGAGAGCAAACTCCGAACAATAAACCCGGGCAGGTGGAGCTCGTCAGCCGTGGTAGGCAGTCTGCCTAGGAGAGCAAACTCCGAACAATAAACCGGGGCTTGTGGTGCTCGTTAGATGTCGTAGACAATCCACGTGATGGGAACACCAATGTAAAGGAAAATAAAGAGGAACACCAGATAAAGGAAAATATAGTAACAAAACATCAAGAAAATAAAATAAAAAACACAGATCATCCACCTTCAGGCCCTAACATCTCCAAAATTATGGATGAGTCTTTTCTGGGGAGAAAGAGGCTCATCCAGACCAAAGAACATCAAAAAGGGATGATATAGAAAGGAACACCAAAAAAATGGGAAAAAGAGAAAAAAACATCACAAAAGAAAAGTAACAACAATAACAGAACAACGTCAAGAAAAGTAACATACAAAGAAACATCATCCACCATTCATTTAAACTAACATCACCAAAATTATGGGTGGGTCTTTTCTGGGGAGAAGAGGCTCACCCAGACCAAAGAACATCAAAGAGGATGATATAGAAAAGAACACCAAAAATTGGGAAAAAGAGCAAAAAAACATCTCAAAAGAAAAGTAACATCAATAACAGAACAACATCAAGAAAAGTAACATACAAAGAAACATCATCCACCATTCGGCCCCAAACTAACATCACCAACATTATGGGTGGGTCTCTTCTGGGAGGAAAGCGGCTCACCCAGACCAACGAAGAACATCAACAAGAGGATGATATGAAATAAAAGAACAAAAAATACACGAAGAAAAATAAGAAGAACAGAAAAAACATCGGAAAAAGAAAAACAAGAAGAAAAAACACATCAAGAGAAAAATATAAGAAACATCATCCACCTTTCGGCCTAACTAACATCACCAAAATCATGGGTGGGTCTCTTCTGGGAGAAAGCGGCTCACCCAGACAAACGAACATAAACAAGAGGATGATATGAAATAAAAGAACATCAAAAAAGAAAAACAACAGCAAGAAAACAAAGAAAAAGATAAAGAAAAGGAAAAAGAAACAAAAAGAAAAAGAAAAACACCAAAATAAAATAAAACAAAAACAAAAAAATTATCCAAATAAATAAATAAATAAACAAATACAGAATACAGTAAAATTAATGAACTAACTAACTAATTCAAACTGTCTAACTATTAAACTACCTATCTAACTAAGAGTATTATACAAGAGTACTATTGGACTACCTATTAACTAACTAACTATCAAATCATCTAACGATCGAACATGTATTTGTCTGACTCCTTATCTATTTATCTGCATGGCTATCTATCATTATGTTTATCTATCCATTTTTTTTTTTTAGGAAGCAGCTCAAGGGCAAAAGTAGATGAATAAGTAAAAAATCCGCATAAATAAAAATAAGTTCTATCTCTATATCTTTTATTTGTTTATTTGTTTATCTTATTTGTTCATCTTATTTATTTGTTTACTTATCTAGTCCGTCATCAGTCATGGTCAGTTCTACCTACACGTTTCCCTGCCACAATTTTTTTTTAATTGTGTAGTCCTTAGTTCCGGTTCGACCTTGAGCTGGAAGGGAAGGACGGAGGCAGGGAGGCAAGAAGAGGGAGGAAGGGAGGGAGGGGGGAGGTAGGACAGAGTAATAAGAAGAATTTGGATTATATCGGTTTGCCCCCCCCCCCCTCCCCTTCTGCAGCCAAAAAATAAAACGAAGAAAAGCGCCAAGTAAAAAAAATAAAACAATAAATGGTAGCTAACAATGATAAAGAGTTTGCTAAAAAAAAAGGGAAATCGATGAGGTAAGGACTTGGCAGTTTTTTTTTTTTCAACACAGAAGACAAGCTCAAGGGCCAAAATAAGAGGATACAGAAAAAAGATCGCTACGTCGCTGCTCCCAATCTTTATCCTTTTGATTATATATATATATATATATATATATATATATATATATATATATATATATATATATATATATATATATATATATATATATATATATATATATATATATATATATATATATATATATATATATATATATATATATATATATATATATATATATATATATATATATATATATATATATATATATATATATATATATATATATATATATATATATATATATATATATATATATATATATATATATATATATATATATATATATATATATATATATATATATATATATATATATATATATATATATATATATATATATATATATATATATATATATATATATATATATATATATATATATATATATATATATATATATATATATATATATATATATATATATATATATATATATATATATATATATATATATATATATATATATGATTGTGAAACTAGGGATTTCGTGAAATCCCTAAAACTTTCAGGGAATTCGTGAAATTACTGTTTCACTTAGGGACTTCATGAAATTACTAAAATATCTAGGGATTTCATGTATTTACTGAAATGATACTTCAGTTATTTCATGAAATCCCTGATGATAGTAAATACTTAATGAAATTACTAAAATATCTAGGGATTTCATGTATTTACTGAAATGATCCTACAGTTATTTCATGAAATCCCTGATGATAGTAAATACATAGAACAACAGAAGATTTGTTAATATGTGTTAATATGTGTTATGCCACACTTGCAGTCAAACTTGGGGTTAAGGCAGACACAATCACTTAAAGTTAACACTGGCCTTTAATAGTAAGTTGTAACCCTTCACCACACAATAGCACACGTACACCTGTTCACTAGGCAGCGCATCATTATTTACACTGACAGGTCTAGAAGCAAGTTTTCGAACCACTGAAGTTCCGATTCTAGAAGCAAGTTTTCGAACCACTGAAGTTCCGACCATTCCATTTCTAAGTTGAGAGTGGTTTGAAAGATCAACTGGTTCGAGCACCCTGTACAGAGTTATTCACCACCACCTGCTCAAGGACTATCAGCCATGGCTGTACATTTTGTTTACTCATGACGATGCTTTGAGGTGACGAGGGTTTACAGTGAAACCAGTAAATACATGAAATCCCTAAATATTTTAGTAATTTCATGAAGTCCCTAAGTGAAACAGTAATTTCACGAATTCTCTGAAAGTTCTAGGGATTTCACGAAATCCCTAGTTTCACAATCTTACTGTAACATATGTTTACATATATATATATATATATATATATATATATATATATATATATATATATATATATATATATATATATATATATATATATATATATAGAGATATATATATATAATCTGTGTCTTGAATGTGGCAGAGTAAGATACTTTGTATAACTACTGATATTTGTACTCTTCCGGGTATACCCCATTCACGGTGCTCAATAATGATGATAACAGTATAGCAGCAAGTAGTACGCAGTAGCTAACGAGGCGGCACCTTTTAGCACTTCAGTTTCCGTCACAACCTTACGGCACATTTCTTAAACTTCCTCGAGCGTTTAAAACTCATTCTCCGTTCTCTATTGTTACGTACTTTAGAGAGAGAGAGAGAGAGAGAGAGAGAGAGAGAGAGAGAGAGAGAGAGAGAGAGAGAGAGAGAGAATAGCAGGGGTGAGGAAAAAAAAGAGTGGGAATACGCGTCTCAGTCCTGACGAAATGTGTGTGTGTGTGTGTGTGTGTGTGTGTGTCCTTGAAAAAAACCTGAACCTTTTTTTATCATTCAAGTTCAGCCTTAACATAAAGGCGGCCATTTCGATGACTACGCAGAAGACGTTGAAGAAAATAAAACTAAAAAATGAACCAAAACAGAGAATAACTGACGACCAGTTTCATTGATCACTTGACTCGGGTCTCCAAGCACTGCAAGTCCTTGGCGGGAGAGAGAGAGAGAGAGAGAGAGAGAGAGAGAGAGAGAGAGAGTATATGTGTGTTAACCATTGCACTTAGCCATGACACCAAAGGAAGAAAACTGAAGGTAAAGTTAAAGGCGGGTGCATACGCTATTCTTCTTACGCTATCTTCTCACGTAGTTGACTGCTCTTTCGGCCACCTCTTCGGATTCTTTACAGGAGAAGCGAGTAGCGGGCTTTTTTTTATTGTTGTTTCCTTTTTGTGTGCCCTTGTGCTGTCTCCTTTGCTGTAAAAAAAAAAAAAAAAATAGCTGTGTGTGGCTGCGGTAGGTACTCATCTCCGCACCGTTGAATCTTTGAGCTTGTGGAAGGCAAGAACCTGTTATATAGTTACCGGCACCATCTGAGAGGGTGTTTAGTAAGGCCGGAAATTTTTACACTCCTAAGCGAGCAAAACTCGGCCCGAAAACCTTCCGGGCATTAATGACGACAAAATGCAATTATGATGTGAAGTGTAAACTTGTGAAAAAAGTATCTTTATATTTTTT
Organism: Eriocheir sinensis; assembly: GCF_024679095.1. Taxonomy (NCBI): domain Eukaryota; kingdom Metazoa; phylum Arthropoda; class Malacostraca; order Decapoda; family Varunidae; genus Eriocheir; species Eriocheir sinensis. Next base: position 17,866 of record NW_026110356.1, on the reverse strand, counting down.
GTATAATTTCAGGAGTATTTTTATTTGCATCTTTGAAATCTGGAATAGGAGTATTTTTATTTTTATTTTTATTTTTAGATTCAGGAATATAAGTATTTGTATTTGTATTTTTAGATTCAGGAATATAAGTATTTGTATTTGTATTTGTATTTTTGGAATCCCGAACAAAAGTATTTGTATTTGTATTTGTATTTTTGGAATCCCGAACAAAAGTATTTGTATTTGTATTTGACTTATATAAAATCAGTATTTGATCCAACCCTGCACCTGACCCGTCATCCGAAAAACCACACCGCCTTCTACCGCACCAGCGCACTGCATTCCACCACCTCGCCTCCCCCCCCACCACCCCAGACCCCATATCCCTTTCATATTGTACATTTTCCTTTTTTTTTCTATTATATTCCAAAAGTGTATTTGTAACGTGTATATTTTCAGCTTTACAGCTGCTATCATTTAATAAACCGTTTATTATTATTATTATTATTATTATTATTACACACACACACACACACACACACACACACACACACACACACACACACACACACACTCTATTTAGGTCTGTTTACATCTATTTACGGCTAGTTACGTCAGTGTTCTGTTTGTCACACACACACACACACACACACACACACACACACACACACACACACTATTTAGGTCTGTTTACATTTATTTACGGCTAGTTACGTCAATGTTCTGTTTGTCACACACACACACACACACACACACTATTTAGGTCTGTTTACATTTATTTACGGCTACTTACGTCAATGTTTTGTTTAAGTCACACACACACACACACACACACACACACACATGCACGTGATGCCCTCCCTCCCTACCCCCCCGTCCCTGCCCTTGGTCGCGTCACCCAATCAAGTTTTAACAGGCACAGAATCTCTGGCTTGCCACCACGAGAGAGAGAGAGAGAGAGAGAGAGAGAGAGAGACCCCACACACACACACACACACACACTCGAGAGAGACGAATCGGATTTTCATTGTTTGTCATATTCACGGTACAGAAGAAGTCACACTACCACCAAGGTCATAAAGCTACTCCTGGAAACGCCCACAACTCCTACGAAAGCCTTGTCAAGTGTATGTGCTTGGGCGAGGAAATGTTTAAGAATATGAACAGACGGAGAACACACACTTACAGCTTTCCTCTCCTTTCCCCATCATCTCTTTCTGATCTCCTTTCTTTTTTCTACCCCCCCCCCCCAACCTTTCCTTCTTGTACTACATCCCGTCTCGCCCCAAGCCTTCAAATTAACACCCTCGCCACAAAAACATGAATTATACGAAGGAACAACATCGCAAATACTCGTCTGCTGTCCTGAGGTTTGTTATTGTAAAGAAAACTCCATTACCGTTGACTTTTCCGTTCCACCGCAAGGCATATAGATAACCTCAGGAGTGTCTCTCTCTCTCTCTCTCTCTCTCTCTCTCTCTCTCTCTCTCTCTCTCTCTCTCTCGGTCCCTCCTTCCATGCATTTCGTAAAGTAATCACTGCGTAAGAAGGAGGAGGAGGAGGGACATATGAAGGAAGGAGGAGGGAAGGAGGGAAATGAAGGAAAAAGAAGGGAGTTGATAGGTGGTCTTCAGTACAGCATGAGGGTAGAGTTCGGAAGAGTGGCGGTGACTGAAAAATTGCCAGCTTGAATGTAGCGGCGGCAGGGTTGCTGATTTAAATCATGATGATTTAAATCACTGATTTAAATCAAGATTTAAATCAAATTATTTTTTTTTAAATCATTGATTTAAATCAATATTTACTTCTGCCCAAACCAACATGGAATGTAAAGGAAAAATATAAAAACAAACACATACTTACACCTGCTTTGTATATTCCTAAGGTATAGAACACTAAAAGCTTCCTTTTATAATACAACAAAAATTTCCACATTCCATTAAAAAAAAATAACTCAAAGGGTTTTATTTGTAAAGAACTGTACTCATTTCTGAGGAGTAGAATATTAAAGCACTTCCTTTTTTCTTTTCTTTTTCTTTTTTTTTACGTCGTGGCCTATTGCGCCGGTAGGCTTCTTCCTGGTGGCATATTCGCCAAGTCTGGAACGCCTCGTCTCCACGGGAAATTAGGACCAATCACAGCGCGCGCTCAGCCAGGCCACGTATTGCCAGCTCGTGACGTCATTACTTACCTTTTATTTACACAGTTTTATCAAATATATGTTAATTATTTCGTGAGAACACACATATTTTCAACAGTTGAGATGTTTATACTGATGTTATTGATGTCTGACAAGCTATAACACAGAGCTGGAACACATAACTGATAACCGTGTCGAGCTAAGTTATCTGGGAACACTGACGGAATATCGTCCCTTGCTCCTCGGGCTGTGTTACTTTATTTTCAACAGCTGAGATGTTTCTACTGATGTTATTGATGTCTGACATGCTATAACACAGAGCTGGAACACATAACTGATAACTGTGACGAGCTAAGCTATCTGGGAACACTGACGGAACATCGTCCCTTGCTCCTCGCGCCGTGTTACTTTATTTTCAACAGTAGAGATGTTTCTACTGATGTTATTGATGTCTGACACATTATAACACAGAGCTGAAACACATAAGTGATAACTGTGACGAGCTAAGTTGTCTGTGGGGGCGTGAGCTGGATACAAGGGGAGCGTGATTCCGTCTGCCAAAAATTGCATTTTTGCAAGAAAGACACCTATCCACCCACCCACACCCATTGCAATAAATAAATAAATACACACATCGCAAGAAATACACACACACACACTCACACACACACACACACACACACACACACACAGGCTAACCATGGAGAAGTATATATCCCTAACCTATCCAAATGTAACAAGCAGTGATACATTACTGAACAAAATTTTGTATCTTTACCTAAAATAATTTTTGACCAATATCCCATCATTCTGCTCTTTACATGTATGCCAAGTGGAAATACTCCCAGTTCACCATATACCATGTCATTGCTAGTATTCTTATGAACTCCCAATGCCTGTTTTAAAAATTTCATATGCGAAGGCTCTAACTCTCTAACTCTGTAAAATCCCCAAATCTCTGAAGCATAGGTCAGTACGGGCAACACCGTGGTATTAAATAGTTCAGTTTGCATGTCGGCTGGCAAGTCAAATTTCCTACACTTTCCTATCAGTGAATACATTGCCCGTGTTGCCTGTTCTTTAAGCTCCAGCTCGCCTTTACGGAACCTTCCTTTGTAATTTCACCTCCAAATTCAGATTTGTAGTTATCAATGTTGGCTCTTCCTCTACTAAACATGACTATTTTTGTTTTGTTGCAGTTAAGTTGTAGTTTCCACTGATTACAGTACAAATTCAAAGCAGTCAAGGCTTGTTGCATTCCCTCCTCACTATCACACACAATAATTGTATCATCTGCATACATTAATACCAGGAGTTTTTGGTATGAATTTAAGAAATCATCACCAAAATCTACATTATTACAACTAATTTCAAGCAATTTACTTTCAGTATCATTAATATGAAAAGCAAACAACAATGGCAACAAATTTTCTCCCTGCCATACCCTGCATTACATACAAAGGTGTCTGATGGCTGTTGGTTCAGCATGACACAAGACCTGATGTTGTCATACATGTTTCTGATTACATTAAATATTTTCCCATTCACCTTTTCCTTCACCAACTTGTACCACAAACCTTCACGCCACACCATATCAAAAGCTTTCTTGAAGTCCACAAACACACAAAAAAGCTTCCTTTTTCTTCAGTTGAACAAATCAATTATACATTTAAGCAAAAATATATGATCCAGTGTAGAGTACCAATGCCTAAAACCTGCTTGTGTTTCATTAATAATAAACTTAGTATTTGAGTATTCATTAAGTCTCTCGTTAAGTGTTGAGGTAAGCAGCTTTCCCATACAACTAAGCAAAGTGATCCCCCAGAAGTTGTTAACATCCTGAGCGTCACCCTTATTCTTATAAAGTGGCACTATTGTCCCAACCAGCCACTCAGATGGCATGACGCCAGCATCAAGTATCTTATTAAACAGCTTAACATATAGGGGAACAAAATATGTTCAGTACTTTTAATGTATTCATCTAATATCATGTCAGATGTTGGGGATTTACTGTTTTTTTTTAATTTTAAATATTTCTAGCAACCTCTTTGTTAGTTATAGGGTCATTAAGTAATGGTGAGAGTTCATTATCTATATTATCATGATCATTTAGAATATTTACTTCATTATTATCAATGTTGTCATCACTCGCTAACTGTCTGAAATGCTCGTAAATTCATTTAATGTAATGGGGATCTGATGGCTCTTTTTCTGACCATTAAGGATTTTCCAGTATTCTTTAGGGTCATCACTTTTGCATTTCCAAGTTCTTTAATTATGTTTATCTTCTTGTCTTTTATTCTTTTAAGATTTGTTTTGTATTTTCTGCTTCCCTCAATCAAGCTGTTAAAGTTTACACTATTCCTGTGAAAATGATATCTATGCCTAGCTTTATGGTACTCCTTTCTTACTTTCCAGCATTGTTCGTCATAACCCTTTACAGTGGCATTGTTGCTCTTTTTGATATATGTTTTTTTCTTATGTTGTGGAAAAGTTGAAAGTGCAGGGTCAATCAATATTTGCTTTAATTCCTGGTTAATATCAGCTATGGATAAATTATTCAACTTAACCATCAACTCAATTACCTTACACTCACTAATATTCCTCACATATACACAAACCCCTTCTCTCAGCATTCCACTTTCCTGGCCTTTCACTTGCTCTCCTTTGTTCTGCCTCCTGGGCACTCATGCTTACAGCGGGTACATTACTTGGTCCCATAAATTTCATCCTTCCGTGTAATCCACATTGTACATCAGACAATAGCGGATCATAATCCAATACTCTAAAAACCACCACATACTGCATAACTTCTGGTGAACCTAAGATGTAATCTATAGTTGTTTTTTTTTTTTTTTTTTACGTCGTTGCCTGTTGCGCCGGTAGGCATCTTCCTGATGGGGCCTGATGGTCGGCCCAAGGCTTCTTCCAGGTGGGGCCTGATGGTCGGCCCAGCCCGTTCTGGCGCAGGCGAGTGTTTATAGTGGCGCCATCTTGCATTGGCTCATGCTGCCCCCCGGAACTCGTTCTTGATTCGCTTGGACGGCTTCCTCTAGAGTCCGGGTTGATGGGTGGTCTTCAGGACAGCATGTGGGTAGTTTTAAGCCACTCGGCGGTGACTGAAAAATCCGAGTGGTAGCGTGGGGATTCGAACCCGCGTCGTCCATCACGCGGTGAATGTGAGCCCAGTACGCTACCAGTTCGGCCACCGCCTATTGTATGTAGTTGTAGGCTTGCCAATGCCACAGTCTTCCCCCATCCTTCCCTTAAATATAAACATTTGATGATTTTTACAAAGTTTAACCAGTTTCCTGCCATAAAAGTTCCTGTCTAGGGTCAGATCTTGGTTTGCCCTGGTCTTAGGTATACCATAATCAGTTACACTTGTGTGGGGTACCTCGGCAGGCACCCGATCATCATCACCAGCACCAGAGGCAGACATAGTGAGAGTATGAGCATTAAAATCACCACAAAGTACGTGCATATAGTTATCACTGGTATAAGTTATCAAAAAATTGTCCAACTCATCAAAGTGCTCTTCAGTGCCATATCTTGAGTGTGAGGGGGGAGTGTAACCACAGCTTATTACCAACTCCTTACCTAAAGTTGCACTCCCTCTGTCTACTGTAATTGAGAGTTAGTTCTTATGTGCCTTAACTGAAAGCTAACATTTTTCCTAATGGCTATAAGTAGACCCCCAGACTGTGTGTGTGTGTGTGTATTTCTTGCAATATGCATGTGTGTGTGTGTGTGTGTGTGTGTGTGTGTGTGTGTGTGTGTGTGTGTGTGTGTGGGTGGGTGTCTTTCTTGCAAAAATGAAATTTTTGGCAGACGGAATCACGCTCCCCTTGTATCCAGCTCACGCCCCCACAGACAACTTAGCTCGTTACAGTTATCACTTATGTATTCCAGCTCTGTGTTATAATGTGTCAGACATCAATAACATCAGCAGAAACATCTCAACTGTTGAAAATAAAGTAACACGGCCCGAGGTGCAAGGGATGATGCTCCGTCAGTGTTCCCAGATAGCTTAGCTCGTCATAGTTATCAGTTATGTGTTCCAGCTCTGTGTTATAGCATATCAGACATCAATAACATCAGTAGAAACATCTCAGCCGTTGAAAATAAAGTAACACAGCCCGAGGAGCAAGGGACGATATTCCGTCAGTGTTCCCAGATAACTTAGCTCGACACGGTTATCAGTTATGTGTTCCTGCTCTGTGTTATAATGTGTCAGACATCAGTAACATCAGTATAAACATCTCAACTGTTGAAAATATGTGTGTTCTCACGAAATAATTAACATATATTTGATAAAACTGTGTAAATAAAGGGTAAGTAATGACTTCACGAGCTGGCAATACGTGGCCTGGCTGAGCGCGCGCTGTGATTGGTCCTAATTTCCCGTGGAGACGAGGCGTTCCAGACTTGGCGAATATACTTCCAGTGGGGCCTGATGGTCGGCCCAGCCCGTTCTGGCGCAGGCCAGTGTTTATTGTGGCGCCATCTTGCATTAGCTCATGCTGCCCTCCCGGAGCTCATCTTTAATCCTAGAATCTAAAGTCCGGGTTGATAGGTGGTCTTCTGGACAGCATGTGGGTAGATTTAAGCCACTCGGCGGCGGCTGAAAAATCCCAGCTTGGTGGCACCGGTCGGGGATTGAACTCGCGTCGTCCCGAACGCGGGGCCGTCACGCTATCCATTCAGCCACAACCTCCCCCATACAATACAAGATAGCAAAAAATTCCACATGCTATAAAAAAAGGAAATGAAAGAGGTTAACTTATAATGAACTGTACTTATTTCCTGAAGTAATGAATTAAATAAATATATTATGGCCTGTATTTAAAACAAAAGCACATTGAATTTATACTGTAAAAGCAGTCTTTGAAAAATAATGATACACTTCTTTGAAAGTAGTTCATAAGAAGTCTTTGAAATCAAAATTCAAAATCTTTAAAAAATAAGGTTTTTAATTCTTATGACAATAAATTTGGTTATTTTCAGTCTTGCTACTATTTATTGTAACTCACAGTTTACACTGTTTGCATATAGCTCTCGATGCTTTCCCAGACTTTGAAGGAATTCTGCTAAAATGTTCTCACACTGGATCACTCTTCCTACCAGATACATTAATCCTTGTGGTCAGTGACACCTCTACGCTCTTGCTGTTAGCTCAAGAATGAGTGGCTGGCCTGTAACACCTAAACAGTCAAACTACTACACAGTGGCACAAGTCCGGCTATGTCCTAACATGATGTAAGAGGAACAGGACAGAGCCTGAGAGAGATGATGCAATCCTGGTCAGTGGCTACTGGGCTGCTTGACAGGTTCAAACACATTGTAACCAAGTGAGAGATGATGCAACATGCTGGAAGAACACTCCAAAATGTGTTTTAAACTAATGTATAGAATTTATATAGTTTCCAAATATCTTTATGCTGATTAATAAAAAATAATAAAAAATCTGATTTAAATATAAAAAAATCTGATTTAAATTAAAAAATCTGATTTTTTTTTTTAAATAAAAAAAATCACCAACCCTGAGCGGCGGGCGGGACGCGAACCTGCGTCCTCCTGGAGGTCGCGCTCGAGCGCTGACCACTCAGCCACCACCTCCCGTGTCCTTAAACAAGCGAAAGAAAGTTGGTACACACTGTTACAGTCGTCTCCACTTTGCTTGTACTTCAGTTTCCATCGTGATAATTACTGTCGCATGAACCTTACTTATTCAATTACATGGCCTCTGTGTTATTTGTCCTTCAAGCGAGCGGAAGTCCAGACGTATAATCACACTCGGCCCCTGGCTATACACCGTACGTCCCGCACCACCCACGCTGGATATAATTAACTCCCTCCCTTTACCTCTTCCCTCCTCATCTTTTCTCTTCCCCGTCAATCTCAGCGGCACACACCCCTCGTGCCCCCATCTCTACCCCCTCCTCCCTCCAATCTCTCACTAGGGGTGGGCAGGTACCGGTACCAGTGCCGGTACTAACGGTACCAGCTAAACGGTACGGTACCGGTACCAGATTGCTCGGTACCGGTACCAGATTGCTCGGATTTATTTATTGGCTTTATTGATAATTCTTCATGTCCGATTTTTTTTTAGGTTGCTAATAAATATTGTTATTTTTATTAGACTATGATCGAGTACATCCATAATAACTTTACATGCTATTTTTTTATCAAAAAAATAGATATTCACTTCATTCAGAGAGAGAGAGAGAAAGAGAGAGAGAGATCACCACTCAGTGAGTGGATATCTCGGTGATATGGGTACTCGATCATAGTCTAATAACAATAACAATATTTATTAGCAACCTAAAAAAGAAAAAGAATCGGACATCAAGAATTACCCAATAAATCCAATAAATAAATAAAATGATAAAATAATGGAAACGGGAGCTGTGGTGGAAACGAAAAGCAGGACAAAATGGTGGGAACTTGGGAGGTCAGCAAGGCAGTGACTCAGCGTCTCCACACACGGCCTATACCGGGTGATACCGCATGGAGGCGGGCGAGCGCCGAGCGTTACTAAGATCCAAACGGTACCGGTACTAGCAGCAATGCTCACTGCCGAGTGGTCATGAGGCTTCGCGGCACCAGGTACCGGCACCGGGTGCCGGCTGAATCGATTCTTCTCGGCACCCGGTACCGGTACCTGGTGCCGAGAAGAATCTATTCAGACGGCACCCGGTACCGGTACCTGGTGCCGAGAAGAATCTATTCAGCCGGCACCCGGTACCGGTACCTGGTGCCGCGAAGCCTCATGATCACTCGGCACTGAGCATTGCCGCTAGTACCTGTACCGTTTGGATCTTTACTGGATAATTCTTGATGTCCGATTCTTTATCTTTAGGTTGCTAATAAATATTGTTATTGTTATTAGACTATGATCAGTACATCCATAATAAATATACATGCTATTTTTTATCGAAAAATAAATATTCACTTCATTCAGAGAGAGAGAGAGTTTCCTTTACAGGAAATTTATTTGGGAATTTATTCAGAAGTCATTAAGATAAAAAAAAATACTCCTTTGGGTACTGGTACCGGTACCGGTATTAACGGTAAATGAGTTTTCGGTACCGGTACTACCGGTACTCAAATTAATGGTACTTGCCCATCCCTATCTCTCACACAGACATGCCCTCTCTCGCCTCCCCGTTCCTCACCCTACTGATACCACTCCCATCGCCCCAATTTCTCCACCTACCTCAGCCTTCTCACTACCCGTCATCCTCATGAGCGAGGGACCTACACGAGTACTATACACGCCTTGATGATGGTGATGCCAGAGAGTCGAGAATGTTGTGTTACCTTGAATCATTATTAGCAGTCCGGTGCAAAACATAGGACTGTCCCAATGCTCTCTCTCTCTCTCTCTCTCTCTCTCTCTCTCTCTCTCTCTCTCTCTCTCTCTCTCTCTCTCTCTCGTACAGCCACCTTCCATCCCTCGACAGCACCAGACAGCCGCCCCTCCTCCTCCTCCCCCACATTCTTCTCCTTTTCCTCCTAATCCTCTTCCTCCTAAACATTCGACTGCTGCCGGCCAAATAAGACACGGAGAAGCGCTCTAATCACACACACACACACACACACACACACACACACACACACACACACACACACACACACACACACACACACACACACGAGAGAGAGAGAGAGAGAGAGAGAGAGAGAGAGAGAGAGAGAGAGAGAGAGAGAGAGAGAGAGAGAGAATATACCCCCCAGCGGCGGGCCGTTGCCCGCTCATCAACATATATGTACACATTTACAATATGTAAGATGTAAAAATAAAGAAAGAAAAGAAGAGAATATCAGTCAGTGAATTTTTATAATATCCAAGTCTGCGTTTTTTATCAATAACATCTATCATTTTACACATGGGAGGAAACCCTCCGAAAAGATATATATGATTCATGAGACCCTGAATTCCTTCACTTCGCCTCAACGCTAACATAACAACTCGTCAAATACTAACAAACCAACATTATCACTTTTTTTTATTCAAGAACCTCAAAACCAACTCTACGAAAAGATATGACTTACATGAACTTATATTCCTTCCCTTCCTTACCTCAGAGCTAACGTAATAACTCCTCAAATACAAAATACAAACAAATAAGTTTTAATTCACCCACCAAAACGTAGGGCACATAAATCATCCCGTAATGGCGTATTGTTAACTGCCGCACCATTAAACTCATCACATAATTGCAAGCTTCTCGTACCAATGAAAAAAATCACTCAGGAGCGGATGGCAACAGGTATATTTATTTCTCCTGCTTCCCCGTCGCCGCCTACGCCATTAGGTCCTCAGTGTGGGAGCTGCGTCGATGCCCGCCAGGAAGGGAGGACTCGGTATAAACATTTCCCGCTGATGGAAACGTGGTGCTCGCCTCGCCCGCCAACCCTAACTATATTCCCCTTAATGGTCAGGTTTTCTACTTGGCACCGGCTACTAACATGATTTCCTGTACAGTATTCTCCAATTCCTAAGCTTTTATTGTGGGTAACACTACTTCGGGGCTAATGGCAACGTTAATCCAGTAGTTGGCTTCCCAAATGATATAGTACGGACTAAGTTTATTCAATGTCTATCTATCCCATCATTACAGAACCTGACAAACGCCCTAAACCACATCGATGGGCTATTTTCTGAAACATTTCGGCTTCCAAGCTCCCAAGGTTTTCGTAGGATTCCTGGCTATTTCCATGGGTAGTTTTATGACCCTGGTCTAACTCTTCTTCTGTACCAGGAACCTAAAAAAACAGTCATTAGACCCCAACTAATCTTCTTTCCGGCCTTTGAAAATCGTTGATGGGAGAGGTGGAAGCGTCTGAGAACACCAACCAACATCAGCACCAAACATTACACAAGGACTTTTCGCATTTAGTTCTTTAGCTTACAAACCCCATCTGCGTCAAACAGTATAACTTGCTCTTATTAGTCCCGCCTTCCTGCCTCCCTATTATTACCAGGTCCTCGCGTGATAGGTTCTCCTTTTCTTTCCTCCTCGTCCTTCCCTCAGTAACTAATGGACACACAAGCACAAAACTCATTCATCCGTTTACTATTGCCCTTCTCTTAACGCCTTCCTGCCTCCCTACTACTATCATCAGGTCCTCGTTTACTACACAGGTTCTGCATAGCTTTCCTCCTCTTCCTTTCCTGGGTAACTAATTAACACAGGCACAAGACTCATTCATCTTTATAGTGTTGTCCCTCCTCATTGCCTTGCTGCCTCCCTCGCGTGATAGGTTCTGCATTTCTTTATTGTCCTTCCCTCCCTCAGTATGAACTAATGGGCAGTCACAAGACTCATTCATCCCTTCCCAGCTGTGCTTCCTCCTAAGCTGACAGCCACGCACGACAACCTGCCACCGCACCTTGCACAATGAAGTCTCCACTCAGTCGATGATAAATGAATGCACACACACACACACACACACACACACACACACACACTTTGTGGGGTGGTACAGGCTGTCAACCACGAGTCTAGCATGTGATCAGACCGTGGCTGGATGACTCTCTCTCTCTCTCTCTCTCTCTCTCTCTCTCTCTCTCTCTCTCTCTCTCTCTCTCTCTCTCTCCCCAAACAAGTAACAAGCAGGCTAGCAACACACTGACAAACACATTCTCATGCCTACACGTTCATGCACCAGCCAGGGCCCACATTCTCAAACATTTCGGGGCCTACATAAACACCCACATTAGATAAGATTTTCGTAGGGGCTGTGTCAGTATTTCCATGAGTAGAATTATGAGCCTGGGGATTGTTTAACAGGACATCTACACCGTGAACGTGGAAAACACACACGAGAACCCGACTAGTACCCTTTGGAAATAGTTGGGTTAAGATTCGTTTTAGGTCCGTGCCAGTATCTCATTACCTACCTTATGAAACATCAGTATCTCTTCATATATCTTTTCTACAAACCTTCAACAGTCATGGAAACGCTTTGAAAATCCAATTCAATGACTTTTTTTTTACTCCTGAAAATAGGGGATAATGTTTACGAAAGCGCATCGCCTCCTCTGGCGACGGCCGCGGCGACGCTGCACCCGGTGTTGCGAGAAATACCTCCTCGCTGAAATAAGTCACATATACATGTGGTGGGGGTCCAGGGGGGGGCGTAGCCTCCCCTGGTTAGAAGGGGGGGTAGAGGGGGGCGCAGCCCCCCCCGTTAGTAGGTCGTAAAGTTCGGTTGGAGTAGTTTAAATATGCTCCCCGACCCTAAACCCTCTGCGAGCTATTTTACGGCTGCGGCGGCAGCAGCGTCGCCGCGGCCGCCGCCAGAGAAGGCGACGCGCTTTCGTAAACATTATCCTCTATTTTCAAGAGTAAAAAAAAAGTCCTTGAATTATGTTTTCAAAGCGTTTCCATGACTGTTGAAGGTTTGTAGAAAAGATATATGAAGAGATAGTGATGTTTCATAAAGTAGATTATGAGATACTGGCACGGACCTAAAACGAATCTTTACCAATAGTTGTTGTGAGAGCCGAAAGCGTATGAGAATACGAGCGCAGCGCCAGACAGCCAGATAGCGGCCTCACACCACGACCCCAACGCTGTGAACTCCCCTCCAGGGCCCTCCCTGCTCCCCTCCGCTCTCCTCAGCTCCTCCACGATCATCAGTGTCGGTCCTCGGCGGGCATAACACCGTAAACAGTACCAGGTGACCTCAAAAGTGCCTCTCGTCTCCTCTCTCCATCTCCACTCCGGAAACATCAGGACCGACAGACTGGGAAAAGTGGTGAGAAATGAGGGAGAACCGGGAAGAATGTGGCTGAATGGCGCAACGAGGAGGAGGAGGAGGAGTGAAGAGACGACGTTGACGAGCTGTGGAAAATAAACTTAAAGGGAACGGCGAGTTTGTGTGATGAGACATAAGTTTACGATCTGAGAGAGAGAGAGAGAGAGAGAGGGGTGGTGGGTGTTACTTCTGTGTGTGTGTGTGTGTGTGTGTGTGTGTGTGTGTGTGTGTGTGTGTGTGTGTGTGTGTCGTCAAAGGTGTCACTATTTTTTTTTTCGCTCGTCCTGCATCGTCAATCAAAAGTAGGATATAGTTGCAAATCTCTCTCTCTCTCTCTCTCTCTCTCTCTCTCTCTCTCTCTCTCACACACACACACACACACACACACACACACACACACACACACACACACACACACACACTCAGGAGCCGTCAGCCTGTCACACTTGTCTCCCGGCTGGCAAGGGGACGGGAGGTGACAGGTCGGCAGAATCAAGCAAGATAGAGGCTGTAGAATCTGTATAGCCTGTAGAGGAACCAAGTTAGAGACTGTACAGGCAAGCAAGTTAATATGTGATCTAAGGGCAAGCAAGTGTCTGTAGGCTGTATAGTCAGTTATGTCTGTAGGCTATATTGTCTGCATGTCTGTAGGCTGTATAGTCTGTAGAGGCAAGCAAGTCTGTAAGGGTAAGCAAGTGTGTCTGTAGATTCTGTAAGGGCAAGCAAGCAAGCATCTGTAGGGGCAGGCCAGTGTGTAGGCAGCAGCAACAAGCATATTAGTCTGTAAGAGTCTGTCTGGGCACGCAAGAGTACATGGGTGCAGGGCCAGGCACGCGGGGCACGTTACCTTGTGTTCGCTGGGGAGGGCCTGGTGGGAGTAGTCCGGCTAATCCTAGGGGCACACAGGCGGTCCTGCTCGGCGGCAGATCACGGCCCCGCTGGCAGGCCGCGGTCACCTCGTTAGCTGCAGCAAGCACGCCTTCTTCTTCCTCATCCTCTTCTGAACTGTTCCGCTTTGTATCGCTTCATGGCTCCTACTTGCTTCTTCTTAACGCTTATACACTCCACTGCACACTTATATACTCCACTGCACACTTAATGCTTCACTCTGCACACTTAGATGCTCCACTCTGCACACCTATAGTAGATGCTTTCACTTGACAATACTTCACCCTGCACACTTTGATGCTCCACTTTGCACACTTAATACTTCACTGCACACTTAGATCCTCCACTCTGCACACTCAATACTTTACTCTGCACACTTTGATGCTCCACTATACACACTTAATACTTCACTGCACACTTTGATGCTCCACTCTCCACACTTAATACTTCTCTGCACACTTTGATGCTCCACTATACACACTTAATACTTCACTGCACACTTTGATGCTCCACTATACACACTTAATACTTCTCTGCACACTTTGATGCTCCACTATACACACTTAATACTTCACTGCACACTTAGATGCTCCACTATACACACTTAATACTTCACTGCACACTTAGATGCTTCACTATACACACTTAATACTTCTCTGCACACTTTGATGCTCCACTCTGCACACTTAATACTTCACTGCACACTTAGATGCTCCACTATACACACTTAATACTTCTCTGCACACTTAGATGCTCCACTTTGCACACTTAATACTTCACTCTGCACACTTAGATGCTCCACTCTGCACACTTATTACTTCACGCTGCACCGAGCTCTGTTTCTCCGTACACTTTGCCTAATCTCTTGTTTTGCTTTTCAATTTTCTGTTCCTTCGTTTTCTTCACTCTAGCCTAGTGTGGTCTTTCAGCATTTCCCTTTTCTGTCTTTTGTTTGTTTCCTACTGTTACACTTGCTGTTTTCATTTATCTTTTCCTGCTGTGTTCTTTTTTCCCGCCAAGTGTAAGTAAACTATGAACTTTATAAATATATCCAAACAACTGATTATTATCTATGGCACGTGTAGTGTCAAGCACCCGCGAGTATAGGGAACTAGAGGTTTCAAAAATATATCCAAGTAACTGATTATCTATCGCACGTGTAGTGCCAAGGGCAACTTCCCCGAGCCAGACACTGCACCTCACGGCTCACAGCACCACCACGACACCACCATCACTGGCAAGAGGCTCACTGATCAGCTGACGGCGGGCAGGCGCGGGCCGCGGCGCGAACACGAGGTTGGCGGGAGAAACCTTGTACTAATACCAACCAAAGGGCGGTTCTGCATCTCGTACGTTGGTTCTTGTGCATACTAAAGTTATGAAACAATGATAGAACTCAGTTTTATATACCGCCCACACAGATATAATGCTTTGTTTCGTTTTCTTATCGCCAGTGACCGGTTATGACACGTCTGGCACCTGCATCACTTCGCTCCGCTCTTCCGTCGTTTAATAATTATTGCAGAAACTCTGTCAACTATTTCACTGAACAAGCTTATTCGTTTACTGACAGTAAGAATGGAAAGATCGACAGAGGACAGAGAGGCGAGAGGCTGGAGACGGTGACGGAGCGGCGGGCGGCCTGCGAGGAAGGGAGGCAGGTTGGACACAAGCGGTGGTTGGGGGTGACACACACACACACACACACACACACACACACACACACATAGCAGATGCAAAGGGAAAGACGTATTTGTATAATTTCATAGACACCAGAAAGATTGATTTGCAATATGAAGAGTCTGAAGTTGGTACTCTTAGAGACGCTTCCGCCTCCTACAGGAACCCTAATGAAACTGCCTCGTTTAGGCTTGTTATAGTGAAACCAGAGTTGGCGTTCGCTCCCGCAGGTCCTTTCCTCCCCGCCGCTCTGCCACACAGGCCCAATGATAACTATATATGAAGTCAGTTATTGGGGTGGAGGAGACAGGTTTGGCTATGAAATCGGCAAACATAAGAGGCTGAGTAGGACAGTCTGGCAAGGCTGTAGGAGGCACGAGGAGACAGGGCGAAGGAGGGAGGGTCGCGGGAGGGACACGGAAGGGAGGTACTTAGTCAGCAGGTATAATAGTTACGCCTGAATCCGTTTGACTTGTTCCTTCGCCGTCGACCCAATTTCCACTCGGACTTCCAGCGTGCGACTCATGAGCGAGCGGCGGGACGGAAACTGAACCAAACCTCCGCCAAACACCATATTACTGCTGCTTTTGACGCGCTGAGGATACGTGGAGGGAGAGAGAGAGAGAGAGAGAGCTAGAGAGAGAGAGACTACGAAACAGTTGTTTATAAAAAAAAACATTGCTCTCTCTCTCTCTCTCTCTCTCTCTCAAATATATCGAATACACGCACTAAGTCATTTACGTATATATTTTCTAGTTATATATAATAAGTATCGGAATAAGGATAAGAACAAGAATAAGGATAATAAAAGACATAGGCAAGAATTAGTTCACCAATAGAGTGGCGGACGAATGGAACAGGCTTGGGGGCCATGTTGTGGGTGCCAATACCGTAGATACATTCAAGAAGAGGTTAGATAAAGCCATGGATGGTGAGGTAAGGTGGGGTTGAGTGTACAGGAGTTGCCTTGTATAGGCCAACCGGTCTCTTGCAGACTCCTTACGTTCTTATATTCTTATGTTCTTAAAATAATGGATGATTTCGACGCTGCAGTTATTCAGTTACCATGAACAGCAGAACCCTGCTGAAAAATGCCTGTCTAATGTTATTTTTATTATTGCACTAAGTCACTGGTGAGGGAACTGGTGGTTGAGTGTAATAATAACAATGGGTTTATGTGTTGAATTTCTTTACCGTGAACCACAGAACCTTAGTGAAAAATGTTATGCCAGTCTTCTGTGACATTAACTAATGCACTAAGTGAGGGAACTGGTGGTTGACTAATAATAACAATGGGTTTATGAGTTGAATTTATTTATCGTGAACCACAGAACAGAGTGAAAATAATAGGCTAGTCTTCCATGTTGTTATCTATCGCTGCTAAAGGTGATTGAAAAAAAAAGAATATACAAATATACTATACTAGAACTACGTAGAACCGAGAATGAAAGTAATACGCCAGTTTACTAACATGTTATTTATTGTTGTTAAATGTGACAAACAACAAAAGAAAATATTCCGCCCCTTCTCCCTTCCCTTCCTTATTTGTGAGTCAGCACCTTGGTTTGGGTTAGTAGTAGTTGTAGTAGTAGTAGTAGTAGTAGTAGTAGTAGTAGTAGTAGTAGTAGTAGTAGAATTAGTAGTGGAAGTAGTAGTGGTAGCATTATTAGTAGTATAGTAGTAGTAGTAGTAGTAGTAGTAGTAGTAGTAGTATATTCAACTAGAACCTCCATATTAAGTGCTTTCAACCTTCCAAGGAAAATAAGAGGCTAATACCTTATGGCCGCTTTCACAGTCACTTTGTGCTGATCGTTACCAATGGCGGCGATCGCCGCTATAATATTTCACGTGAAACTGGCCTATGGGATAGTGGCGGTTGCAGACGAAGCGAGAGGTGTTGAGAGTGTGTGGCAAGGTGCGGGACTAGGCTAACCCCGCAGCCGCCACTACCTTATCGGACAGTTTTACGTGGAAATACTGTAGCGGCGATCGGCGCCATTGGTAACGATCAAAACAAACAAAACGATTGTGAAAGCGAGCCATGTTGGTAGCTCTGTACAGAGGTCTTTGTTTTCTTAATACGGTTAAATTTAGATGGTGTGTACATCATGGAGGGAAGCGTAGCAGTAAGGCCCGTACTCACAAACCTTTGGGGGCTTACACACACACACACACACAAACACACACACATTTGATAAGGCTATGGTAGAGGCTGGGTTATTATTTTCATGGGTAGTTGTATGAACTTATTCCTAGTTTTAATTTAACACTGGATGGGTACGTAATACAAGTGGAACATTCTCAAACATTTCGAGGCTAACACACTTACATTTGTTAAGGGTGTGGTAGAGTTTGTGCTAGTATTTCCATGGGTAGTTTTACGAGCCTAGTTATAGTTTGACAAGGCTT